>NW_020219496.1:92864-99617 GCF_003070985.1 Temnothorax curvispinosus | reverse complement strand
GTGTGTGTGTGTGTGTGTGTGTGTGTGTGTGTGTGTGTGTGTGTGTGGATTTTTTGTACACGCATCTACTTCTACAATTTTTTAGATACCGGGTGGAAGTTTTGCACACAAATAGAGTATCATAGAAAGTATGTTCTTCTCCAATTTTATTAAAATCCGTCGACCGAAGGGGATTTTCATTTTTTAGAAAAGCGTGTTTTACGCTATAGCTTTCTCAATATTTGAGAATATCGAGAATATTTGAGATATCGATCTACTTTTAATTCTATTATATTTTTTAGTTGTTTTTACCCCTATTTCATATATAACTCTTTAAAATTTAATTAATCAGTTCTTGAGTTATAGAAATTTCAGTAAATTGGCTGTTTTTTTTAACAGAAATTGATAACTCCTTTATTATTAACAATTTTTATTAATTCTATTATATTCTTCAGTCTTTTCTACCCCTATTTCATATATAATTCGTTAAGATTAGTTCTGGATTTGGTTGATTAGTTACCAATTTCTGTTAAAAAAAAAAGCCAAGTTTACTGAAATTTCTATAACTCAAGAACTGATTAATTAAATTTTAAAGATTTATATATGAAATAGGGGTAGAAGGAACTAAAAAATATAATAAAATTAATAAAAATTGCTAATAATAAAGAGATTACCGATTTCTGTTTAAAAAAGTCTAAGTGATTGCTCTCATTTCCGCAAATTTTGAGATATTAAGCCAAATACAACACCAATCTATCTTTAATGATACTCTATTCATAAAAAAAGTGTGCAAGTAGAAACTTGCACATTGCTTCCTCATAGTTTTTAAATGTGCAAGTGGAAACTTGTACATACATTGCTTTCTCATAGTTTTTAAGTGTGCAAGTAGAAACTTGTTTAAGTGAGCAAGTAGAAACTTGCACATTGCTTTCTTGTAGTTTTTAAGTGTGCAAGTAGAAACCTGTACATTGCTTCCTCTATGAAAAAGCCAAATTAATAAATATCTACTAATAATTATGCACAAAAAAACAGGCTTTCTCATAGAGGAAGCAATGTACAGGTTTCTACTTGCACACTTAAAAACTATAAGAAAGCAATGTGCAAAGGACCCCGCAGAAATCCTTATGGGAAATGGCTTTCGGCTAAGCCGAGACTCGGTATCGTCTGTAGACGACTTAGGGCCTCGATAACATCGGCTTAAAAACGTATACTTACGAGTTCATATACCCGCGATTCTTTATTTCAGTATTGATACATTGTTATACTGTCAATTGTTTATCCTTTCTACTCATAGTCAAGATATTTTTCTTGAGAAAAGAAACATTTTTCTTTCTCCGTATCATACGTCACTTTTAGGTAATATCCCTTCAAGTACGAATAACTTCTTCTGGTAAATATAATCCGCTGGTGAATGTAGATTGATTCATTATCCCAATAGAAAAATCTGTTGATAGTTTGCTTAAAAAAAGTTCCCGTTCACTTTACCGTCATTCTCCAGTGAAAAAATGGCTGCCATAGTACGGCCGCTATGTTATATATGTAATAGATCGTTCAATATTCGTCAATTGGCACGTATGGATGGTGATGAGAACGTAAATGAACGCCAAATAGCTATTACAAGGCGTGATGAGTTTGACCATCCCCCTTTACATCTTGATGATAATTCCAAGGTTGTGTATGAACTGTAATCGGTCAATTATTAATGAAATAGCTATGATCGGGGCAGATCCTACTTGTCTACGATTAAATGTCTTGAATAAACAAAACAATTTCCGTCGCCAGCAAATAATTCAAAATAAGTCGTTTTATTTTCGACCCAACTGGCCAATTAAAACAATATTGCACGACGTTTCGACCGAATTCCGGTCCTTATCAAGTGCTATTAATTTAAGTTACACCGATCCGCATAACAAATTGCATCGTTGACGTGGTGTCCTGACAACGTCAAGACAAACGCAAAACTAAACAAAAGAGAAAATAATACATTTAACAATAGAAAAACTATACAAAATCGTTACAATATCACGCTGGTCAAAAACAATAAAATTAATTAACACTGTAAAAATTAGTTAAAAGCTTACAATTCTTATGTGTTCCAAAACAAACGGTGAAATCAAAACGTCACCAGCCATATCGAGGCACAACGTCCGAACAGTAAGAGACAGTCAAAGTCGAAATGAAGTTGTCAAACGTAATCCGCGGATAGCAAACGGCGCTCTGATGGAAAAACGAGCAGAACCGAATATACAGGGCCGACTAAGTGATACCTATGACCCGGTTATAAATAGATGGCAGGCTCACAGTATCGTTTTGTAAATTGACTGTGCAATCATGTTTTTTAATGAAAAACATTTCCGATATTTCTCTTTTTTTTGAAATGGATTAATGGATATTATTGTACGTGTCAGTCTGGAGCTCGTACTCTAGGTACATGTGCACACGTTGCCAGCGTCTTGTGGTACTTAGGTTTTGCACGACATCAAGGAAATATCAAATACCCTGACATGTCATTGCTCAATACCACATTGGATGCCGCAGACCGAGAACTTCCAGATAATCCTCGGAATATTGAGATTATTAATGAATAATGTGTGCGCGCGCGCGCACACACATCACACACACACACAGTAGAGAGGGTTTGGAGTCATAAAATACTGCGGGAGTGACGAACCGTGGGGTCCTTATCTCTGCTGACACACACACACACACACACACACACACACACACACACACACACACACCCACACCCACACCCACACACAAGCACCTGTACACCCACCTTAATCGTAAGCATCATCGTACATCGACATCGACTACACCCGCACTACGCTGCAATAAGGTACGAAAAGTCCAACTTTGGGGTGCTGTATCTCGAAAACTACCCGTGATCGGACCTTGGCTATGGACACTTTTGTTCTACGTGTTGAGAACTACCACATATCAAATTTTTAAAAAAATTAGCCGAAAGCCATTTCCCATAAGGATTTCTGCGAAGTCCTTTCCACTTGCACACTTAAAAACTATGAGGAAACAATGTACAAGTTTCTACTTGCACAACTATGAGGAAGCAATGTGCAAGTTTTTTTTATTTTTTCTTTCGTTAGTTACTTTGGTATCTATTGGTCGGAAACTTTTTTATTATTTTTCCCGTGTTTTTCGCCAAAAATTTCTTCAAAAATCACTTACATTTCGAGATCAAAGTTATCGTAATTGTGCCGGCATCTCCTCGGCATAAATGATCTGTGTCGTACTATCTTCTCGAACGTAATCTCTTTGATGCAAAATCACCTTTGCGTGTATATTCGGCGTAATTCAGTAGCCGTTTCGAATTGAACGGGATAATGTTTACTGCTTCGATATATTTTCTATTGCTGGATAACGGACTAATCAGTGTCGTCCTGCTCATCCGTTCGTGTTGTATATTGTGGCCGTTTGCTGTGCGAACCGTT
The DNA here is from genome assembly GCF_003070985.1 of Temnothorax curvispinosus. NCBI lineage: Eukaryota > Metazoa > Arthropoda > Insecta > Hymenoptera > Formicidae > Temnothorax > Temnothorax curvispinosus. The sequence continues at coordinate 96,189 of NW_020219496.1, read as the reverse complement.
TTTGATTGTCTGTGTAATTGTTTGTTCGTTCGTGAGTCGTCATGCCGCTAAAATTGTTGAAAAGTAAAAAAGGTGGTATGTTTTTAGTTCATAAAGGATTTATATTAGTATAATAAGCACGCGGATGGAGCCGATAAAGTTATCTGGAGGTGTGTCTTGTACAAGAAGTCTTGCCATGGATTATTGTGTGACACATCGTCGATAATGCGAACTGATATGTGATATTTTCGTTCTTTTATGGTAGTTGCGGGTAAAAACATTTTGTTTTCTTGCTTGTAATACTGTGAATTGTGCTGCAGGAATCATATTGCATGAAACTGACCACAATCATGCGCCTAATAAAGCATTAATTGAAGTCCAGTCTGTGAGAGCGCAAATGCGGAAGAAAGCAAATAGGCCAGTCATATTAGACTAATTTAGGGGGTTAACCTTCCAATTACTCTTCCCAGGTTGCAACCACCATAAATCGCTTTGATTTGAGGTGCTGTAAGTGGGATTTATTTTGCTTCGCAAAATTAATGCGCATTAAAAAGTTATTAACAATATTATCAACAAAAAACGCTATTTTTTTATTTTTTCTCAAATATCTCAAAAACTGAGCAAGATAGGGTAACTAACTATACGTACCTTTTTTGTAGAGCGTAAAATTATCTACAATAATGATCTGAATAACATTTATCGTCAAGTCAGTCGTTTAGCTTGCACGCGCCGTCAAAGTCCGAGACTCGGATCCCGAAAACCCTCGATTTCATCGTTTTTTTGATGTTGCGTCGGTGATTTTTTTCTGTCATTTAAAATGGAATTAAAAATTCCCAAAAAATCACACATCATCTGAGAACTACAAAGAATACTTTCCAGGGTGTAACCGATTTTTTAGACCCTTTTGCTTTAGTTTGTAGCTATGTAAGCAAAAAATTTTGATTTTTTGGAATAGTCTTAGTTTTTCGCTGTTTTCAGGCCTTAGAATTTATTTGAGACAAACTTTATCATATGCGTCTTGTTGTGGACGAAATTTGCAACAAAAAAGAACCCTTGTATTTTTTTCGTACGACGAACGCTGATTTTCTTATTGACGCGCTAAATTATCTAATATTGCGCATAGGTCGGATAACGCTTGTTTTACACTAAAATAATTATTTTTTATTAAAATTTACGTAATTTTTCGCATTATTATTGAACCATATTGCAAAGCCGCAAAGTGCATCTATGATGAGACTCCTAGATATATCATTGCCACCTTTGACTATAGAGAGGATACGGCCTTAGAGACGTTCAGGCATAATCCCACGGATGGTAGCTTCGCACCACCGGCCGCTCGACCGAGTGCGTGAACCAAATGTCCGAACCTGCGGTTCCTCTCGTACTGAGCAGGATTACTATCACAATGACTGGTCATCAGTAGGGTAAAACTAATGTGTCTCACGACGGTCTAAGGACTGCAACAAGGCTACTTTGCAATTAATGTTCGAATGCTTTGCGCGTTAGTATTTGTGTCAGAAGACAAAATTCATGCAGGTTTCGATGCGCTCGTGAATTGTCCGTATTATTTGCCGAACATCGATAAATTGAAAGTATTTATACATTATTTCGAAAGCACGTGGGTGGGAATAATTGGCCGGCGTAATCGGAGGCGTGGTCCGGCATTTAGCGTTGAATTGTGGAACCATTATCAGTCGGTGCTTGCATGGTGATTCTGCTCGAACAAATTATAATACCGTTGAGGGTTCGCATCACGCTTTTAATACAAAGATACAAGCATGCAATTTGTCGGTATATAAATTTGTTAATTTGTTGAAGTCTTAATTGCCAGTCTCTTACGAAATACGAAATTGAACAAGGTAATTCTGGCACTAAGCCGTCGAAGCAAAAACAAGTAGAAACTTGTACATTGCTTAGTCATAGTTTTTAAGTGAGCAAGTAGAAACTTGCACATTGCTTCCTTATAGTTTTTAAGTGTGCAAGTAGAAACCTGCACATTGCTTCCTCTATGAGGAAGCCTCCCGATAAAAACAGTCACGTCACATCCACGTCGAATCCACGTAATTTCGTCGAATCCACGACGAATCCACGTAGCAATAACGTGGATCCACGTCCATTGCTACTGTTTTTATCGGGCTGTTTTTGTATGCATAAATATTAGTAGATATTTATTAATTTGGCTTCCTCATAAAGGAAGCAATGCAGGTTTCTACTTGCACACTTAAAAACTATAAGAAAGCAATGTGCAAGTTTCTACTTGCTCACTTAAAAACTATGAGAAAGCAATGTACAAGTTTCTACTTGCACATTTAAAAACTATGAGGAAGCAATATGCAAGTTTCTACTTGCACACTAAAAAACTATGAGGAAGCAATGTGCAAGTTTCTACTTGCACACTTAAAAACTATGAGGAAGCAATGTGCAAGTTTCTACTTGCACACTTTTTTTATGGATAGAGTATCATTAAAGATATATTGGTGTTGAATTTGACAATGATCGGTGAAGGGATTACCAATTTTTGCCTAAAAAGTGTACAAATCATACACGTAATCTTATATATAAGGTATCATTAAAGGGAGGTTGTTTCGAATTTGGCGAAGATTAGTGAAAGGGTTACCGATTTCTGCCTAAAAAATGTATAGGGTACAATCTACCCTAAGTTATTTGATGGATAGCCAATCCTCAAATATTCGACGTTTTCGAACATAAGCAACACATTGGCATCAAAAACTCAAAAAACAATTTTTACTTCGGTCTTTCCTACTATTTCATATATAATTCTTTTAAATTCGGTTGATTAGACTTAGCTTTATATACGATCAAAATTATGGACCTTTGATCGCGTATAAAACTGGGTCTAATCAACCAATGGCATCGAAAACGCAAAAAACAATTTTTAACTTTGGTCTTTTCTAGTCCTATTTCATATATAATTCTTTTAAATTTGGTTGATTAGACTTAGCTTTATATTCGATCAAAATTATGGATCTTTGATCGCGTATAAAGCTGGGTCTAATCAACCAAATTTTAAAAAATTATATATAAAATAGGGGTAGAAAAGACTAAAAAATATAATAAAATTAGAAATAGATCGATATCTCCAAATTTGCGGAAATTAGAGCAACCACGGACATTTCTAAAAAAATTCAAAATTTTTTTAAAAAAGAACCTCTTTACCGATCATCGCCAAATTCAATACCAACCTTCCTTGAATGATACTCTATCGATTAAAAAAAAAAAACAGCCCGATATCTCAATATTTGCGGAAGTTAGAGCAACCACAACATCAAATGTGCGCACACACACACACACACACACACACACACACACACACACACACACACAC
>NW_020219496.1:88128-92854 GCF_003070985.1 Temnothorax curvispinosus | reverse complement strand
CACACACACACACACACACACACACACACACACACACACGAACATTTTTTTAGGCGATATCTCGACGTTTTACAACAATCTGAATATATTGGCAGAAAAAACTCAAAAACCAATCTCTTCGTTGGTTTCTTCTACCCCTATTTCATATATAATTTTTTAAAATTTGGTTGACTCTAAACCCAACTTAAACGCAATTAAATGTTCATATACGAAATTCACGAAAACAAAGCTTTCTCTATGAGGAAGCAAAAGAAGTACCGTGATCTAGATGTTCGCCTGAAGAATGTCGTTCAACGTTTCGAAGAAACGGAAATTCTTCTTTATCTTTGAGGCGCTGCTCAGAACTTTTTGCTCTAGTTTGTAATTTGTATTGTAAAATTATTGCCTGTTTTTTTTTTCGTTTCGCTATTGGTAGTGTTTGCCATTGAAATATATATTTTGCTGCCGTAATATGCTGTGGAGTTTTTTTTTCCGAAGAAATTTGTATACAGAGAGATTTCATCCATGAGTTTGTCTGGGGAGAATGTCCGAGGGGAATTTGTGTACAGGGGGATTATGTCCGGAGTGAGTTTGTCCGGGGAAAATATGTTCGGGGGGAATTATGTCCTAGAACCGTCCTAGATATTAGAGAAGCGACACTGAAGATGGTTTGATAAATTACGTGATTCAGCGCTATATTGTTTCCTACTAAAATGGTAAAATAAATAAGATTTAATGTTTATAAATATACAGATATATGTATAGACGGTCTGTTCCCCAGATAGCCAAGCGTTCCTTGGCATAAGAAGGGAAATAGTTGTTTGGCATAAGTTTCTTTTCAGTTGTCATCATATTGCTTTCACTGCACCGAGACAATAGTAATTTCATTTAGAGCAACTTAAGAGCATTATGCAGACAACAATTGCCTGCGCAAACGAGCGGAAAGCTTGTAGCATACTTATTGCCATAAAAGTTGCCACAATCTGTTGGCAACCGTTTTCGTAAAATATTTAGTTCACATTTTCACCAATAAAATCGAAATATGTATATATAGGTAGCTATAGCCATGAATAATGATATATATATATATATATATATATATGTATATTACTTTTTGAAAACATTTTTTAATTTGAATCTTCTCTTAATCTATTATATTTTTTATTCCTGGCGTATTCTAGGAAAAATGTACACTTGTTTATTGGGAAAATCAGTCTACTTAATCGATAAATATAAAATATTAAATATATTAAAATAATAAATAGGTTGGTACTGTTGAATATTACATTTATTCTGACATTTTTATCAACTTTAATATTATTAATATAATTCTGTTTTATAATATTACTAATTTTAAATAATTAATTTTAAATTAGCAAATAAACGATTGGATTTAATAGAGCGAAAAATCGATTTTAATGTTATTAGTATAAAAAAATTATTAATTATATATGGTATTTTATGTGTGTATTTAAATATATATCTACTTATAAATTAAATAAAAAAAATATTAAAATTATTAGTCACTTTAACACTGCCCAATATATACTACAATATCCCAATAATAGCGATCAAGGTTAATATTATAGTGGATAGAAGATACAATGAATCTAAAACGAAAATGTCAAATAAACTTTTCAATTCAATGGTTAATATATAATATGGTTAATTATTGAAGCATGGCGATATATTAAAATTCAACGCGGTGTAGGGCCAATAGTGGCGTGACTATGCGTTGTTAATGTGTCATCACGTGGTTGGCTCACCACGTCATCACGTGGTCGGTTTAATTTTTTAACCCTGTATGCTTAGATGATAAATAATTTTATCTTAACACATATTAACTGTTTTTGTTATAACTTACTTTACGTAATCCACGTGAAACTTGTTTATACTATAGTTGCAAAGATGCATGCAAGGATTCCAAATATATTGACTTCCACCGTCATATTTAACAGCTGCAAATCTCACTAAACCTTCTTCATATAAATAAATTAGCAGAGGATCGTAATTCGTTACAGCGACGTAGAGACGCAAATCGCATTTATGTCCGTCGATTAAAAGCGGATTATTTATGTATTGCGCCACGATGACTGATTCATCTGTCAGGATCTTCTCAGGCTACAACAATATAGTAAGAAATAGGATACAAATGGAAGGTAGTATTATATACTTCGCAAAGTGTCATTAGTTTAAAAATTGAATTCATACTCAAGTAAATAATTGTAAAGCTTGATGTAGTCTAAGCATCAAGATTATACATGTCCATGGCTACTTTATAATCTACAAGCACTCTGTTGGCTTAATCAAAGCCCTCAAATTATTATTACAGAAAATAATAGTAAATTCAGCAAATTTTTTTTATTTAAATACTAAACATATTAAATATGCAACATTTCATAATAAAATAAACAAATTATTTCTTAAATATCCAGCACCAGTAAATAACGTGACATTGTCTAAAAGATTCAACCACGTCAAATATGTAATTGCATTATAATAAAATTAATAAAAGACAATTAATAATCTTGATTATAATGACATAATGACCTTACAAAGAATAAAGAAACTAAAAAACATTTATACATATTTTAAATATATTATGTCGTATCCTTAGAAGAATACTGTAACAACTCAAAAAAATTTTATTTTGAGTTAAGCCCATAAAAAGTATACCTAAAATATTATGTTGCGGTCACTAAATGTCATAAATGAATTGGCAAGTGAATCACACCAGACTTTTTCACACAAGAAATAGTATAATTTTTATTACAACAAAATACCGTAATTGTAATTACGTTAATTATCTCACTATTCAAAAAATTAAATTAAATTTGTTTCTTCTCTCTCCTAAAAATTGTGAATTTTTAAGTTGCGACAGTATGCATACGATATATAATGGTCATTTTAATTTAAAACATTAATTAGCACTTAGTTGTGCAACATTTATATACTATGTAAAGACAAGCATATACATAAGTTATTACAAATAAAAAATTAATATATAACTATGTTTAATAGATTTATAAAAGTATTAATATATTAATGGTTAATATGCATAAAAGGTCAAACGTTACCGATGACTTTGACCTTGACATGTGTTGTCAAGGTCATCATCCTGAGTGACCTTCAAAAGGTTTTAGCCGGCGATCGTTGTTTATTAAAAAGTTATTAATGAAAGAAGTTTGAGAAATATAGCATTGCAGTGTTAGGCTGTTCTTCCGAAAACGTCCGTGCTCCGATTTAGATCATCAAACTTTGTAAATAGGTTCCTTTTACATAAAAAAGACATATACCAAAAGGATATTTAGCGACTCAAAAGTTAAGTAACTTTTTTAACCTACTGTCTCCATGCATACACACCATGCGACACGAGTTGCCATATGGGTTTACAACTTCCTACGCGTGGAAAGTCCACGCATGTACTTTGCAAGGCACAATATGTGTCTAATTTAACGGTAGTGGAGCCCCCCACAGAGGGGTGGAACCTATTGCTTCCACGCATACACTTTCCACGCGAGACGAGTTGCTACATGGGTTTAAAACTTTCCACGTGTGGAAAGTTCACGCATGTACTTTTCCATCCACACAACAATTGGGTTGAGTTAGGTTAGTTTTTTGGAGGTAGACCCTCCCGCAGGGGGGCTGAACCTCCACGCATACACTTTCCACGCGAGACGAGTTGCCACATGGGTTTACCACGTTTCTGATTTTCTGAAGTTTCGCCAATTATGTTTATGTTATGACTTTGACGGGTATGACTTTACGGATGTTTACATTACTTGCGAGCTGTATTGGTTCTAAGTGTATGCATGGAGGCAATAGGTTAAAAATGTTAAAAAAGTTACTTAACTTTTGAGACGCTAAAAATCCTTTTGGTATATATCTTTTTTATCTAAAAGAAACCTATTTACAGAGTTTGACCTAAATCTAAGCATGGATGTTTTCAGAAGTTTCGCCAAGTCAAGTTTAGACAGCATTGTACATACTGTCCACGCAAAACAAAGTTTACCCTATCTCACCTCACCCCTGCTTACAGCGGGCGAAACAAAGTCTATCATTGTACGGTACAGGTTTTCAACTTTCCACGCAAAAGGAGGTCCACCCCCCACCCCCTTCTTGCTTGCGGGAAAGGGGCGTAGCCTTTCCCTCGCCTACATGTGTACTGTTTATACACATATATCAGCAAATTACTTCCTTTAGCACTAACACAAGCTGTTAGATATTTTAAACTTTTTTGTTCATAACTTTTTAATAAACAACGACCGGGTAAAACCTTTTAAAGGTCACTTTTATGCATATTTACCGAAAATTGTTATTTCCGGTTACGCTTGTTAATTGCGGTTGTCAAAAGACAGTTGGCGAACTTTTAACTTTTTTGGCGACAGCAACTGACAATCAGAAATAACACTTTTCAACTAGAAGTTGCCATCGTTCGCGACATATTGCAGAATGGCTCTAATTCAAATGATTTATCGATTTACCCGATTTACCGACATCCTATTTTGTTCATTTTGACAGTAATGTTGTCATAATAAATTTAAGAATTAAATCGACAATATGTGTGAGAGAGGCAATAGGAGCCCAGCGCGATGCTCAGTGCGCAATAAATTTACCACGTGTACATATAAAACAATATATTTAGTCGTTAAAGACAAAAGAAACGAATGTTTCGGCCCTTTCTTTGGCCATCCTCAGCGTAAAACTATATCAATTCCGCGCAACGCAATTCCCTACATCCTACCTT
>NW_020219496.1:63547-83128 GCF_003070985.1 Temnothorax curvispinosus | reverse complement strand
CGTATATACAGGAAAAATAATAAAAAAACTAATTAAAAAATAATCAGAAAAATAGCGTTTGCATTTTTTTTACATAAAGTAAAATTACGATAACATTATACTGAATTCTATACATATATAATCATATTTTATATACAATTATTACATTTATATATCTATGATTATAGATATGAGCAATTTTTTCTCATTTCCTCAAACTTTATTTTTTATAAAAAAATACACAATGTGAAAATCATCCTTTCAATTATTTTCTAATTCTTTTTCTCATCTATTATTTTTCGTGTATATATACGAACAGAAAATATATAAGAGAAAGAAAAACATATATGGACATATTTTATGCACATAATTTTATATATATTTATACATGTTTTTATATAAAATTTTTTTTATTGAAACACTAGTTTGATATTTTGCACATATATATATATATATATATATATATATATATGTATAACATTTAAGTAGGTATAAATACTTGTATTCCTGAATATCATAAAGTTACCTCAAGGAAACTAGTTCCCGCTGTAAGTTACGCAATTATCATGTAAAGTTTATGGAAGTTACGTTTTTAAATAAACCGCCAAGTTTTCCCTACTTTTTAGGAGAGAAGTGGCGGCGATCAACCGAAAGGAAGCGAAAAATTGATTGGTTTGTTTAGAACAAAATAATAAGGAAGGAGAAAATCAGAATCGCTCGGATCTTGGCCATTGTCATTAGCCGCATTAGCGACAGCCATAACCGATCGCCTTTCTGTCACGTATTTTTTTAGTTCATGGCAACAGATCTTATTCCATCGCGTCCTTGGTCATTATGTTCCTATATGAAAATATCGAAGAATATTCTATATTTTGTTTTATCTATAATATCTGTTTTATCGATAATCTGCAAAGTGACGCACAAAATTGCGACTAAAGTCATAAAACTCAAAATCGGATTAACTCTCATTCATAATTAAAATTCTGAGATAATGTATTTTTTAAATATAAATCTATAATTCTGTTAAACGTTAGGTAAATATTTACCTTTACGATCCTCCCCCCTCCCCCCGTATATGACCTTCTGCTTCACATATATTGTAGAGAGCACTCTCCTGGAGTAACCTTCAGAACATTTTAGACGTCGCTCGTTATTTATTAAAAAGTTATGAACAAATATAACTGAGAAATCAATCAAAAAAAGATGGAGCGTGGAGCCGTAACAAGGTATTGGTGTTCATATATTCTATACTTCCGTAAAGAATTAACGAATTGTAATGTACATACTGTACATATCCCTGGCTGAGGTAATATTTTTCGCAATAAATTTTTTACGTTTTTTAAGCAATTAAATCGTGTAAGTTTAATTCCGGGTAGGGAAGGGTTTTTAATGTTCCAAGATAGCTGTGTTTCAAGTCCGACAAATTTGCGGCGAGCAATCTATTAAGTTGGAGTATATGTATATGTACAGTATGTACATTACAATTCGTTAATTCTTTACGGAAGTATAGAATATATGAACACCAACACCTTGTTACGGCTCCACGCTCCATCTTTCCTTGATTGATTTCTAATCTTATGAGCCTTTACTATTATATTTATATAACTGAGAAATATAACAATTTGTGTCAGTACTAAGGGAAGTAATTTGCTGATATACATATGTACTGTCCATGTCTGAGGACGAGCGTGGTCTAGTAGACAGCGCACTGGTCTATTGAGCCGAAGTCTCGGGTTCGATCTAGTCCCGGTAGAGCTAGAAAAATTATATTTGCTCGTTCTCCTCTTGGAAAGCAATGACAAACCACCGAGAGTATTCTTGCTATAAATACTTCTCTAAAAAAAATATATAGCCGTTCGGAATCGGCGTTAAACTGTAGATCCCGCACGTAGATATACAATGTGTATAATCTACGTGCGCAACACATGTATATGAGAAGTCACCACGGTCGGACACGAGTAATAGGACTGAGGAAGGGGTACTGTCCATACACATATATCAGCAAATTACTTCCTTTAGTACTGACACAAACTTGTATATTTCTCAAACTTTTTTGTTCATAATTTTTAAATAAACAATGACTGATGATTAAGTTATAAAGAAAAGTTATTCAGGGTCATGTTCTTGACAATATATGCCAAGGTCAAGATTATTAGAAGTGTCTCCCCTTATCTTCATTTTTATCCTTTTCTATGCTAACTATTCTTTGTTTTTACAAAAGACTGTTCACTATATTAATGATTCACTACTTTAAATGACTTTCTTTTGTCCGTACATATACTATTTCCACATATATATTAGTCGTTTAGATAGGTTATTTATAGTCGTTTACATGGATTTTCAACTTTCCACACGAAGAGAGGGTCAATATTGTGCACATGCAATCAAAAAATCCAAAATCTATACCAAAATAATAAAAACTTGAATATTTAAAAAAATAGTCATTTCCACACAAGTTAGTACTGGAGCTTTCGACTTCTTTTAGTACGTATTAGAGTCTCTCAATAAGAGTCGCGACACGTACAGAGCAGCAACTTTTTATTGGTTCGCATTTGCAATATACATTCATATCGCTTTCTTTTTCTCTCTTATATCTCTTTCTCTTTCTGTTTCTCGTGCTTTTGCCCAAATGCGAACCTTGTAACTCGAAAAGTACTTCATGAAAAAATACTCAAATATAGGGTTTTAAAAAGCTCTTTAGGTAAGCTACGAGAATATGCAATGAAAAATAGGGAGTTCCATTAAAAAAAAAAAAAATTGAACTCCACATGGCACGTTCACTCAAGGTCAAACCAATGACACCATCTTATGTCTCTCTTCGAACCAAACAACTTTTGTCTGAAACGTTTTTCCGTATTTTTTATATTTTTCGAGGTATTTGCCTGGGGCGATGCGATTAAAATAAAACACCCTTTATATTGTACAACTAGTGGAAAAAGTGGTCGCACGAGCGAAGCGAGTGCGACCATCACACTCATTTGGGCTTGACCACTCTTCCCACGAGTTGTTCATACTATTTTTCCTAACAAGAGCGTGAAACAGAGGCCGCTTTTTGCGCTTGTTTTACAATTTCATTTCTCCACTAGTTGAGAAATGGCTCCATTTTTCAACTAGTGAAGAAATGGATCGTTTTGCTCACTCAAAACAAGCGCAAAAAGCGGCCCATTTCACGCTCGCGTTAGGAAAAGTAATTTTTCTAATCTCTCGAAAATTTCTACTCTTTCATCGAGCTTTACTCTTGCGAATCTACCGGTAAATGATTTTGGATGGGAAATTCGATGTTTTATACGAATCCGATAATAGTTTTTGCATGTTTTCAAAATTTTTATATTTTTGGAGTAATAAAATTGAAAAACGATGTTCGGGGCAAAGTCGACACCACGCCGTTTTATCGGCCCTCAATAACAAACGATGTTTGTCATGAAGCTATGTGTGCGCACGTTTAATCGCGAATTTACTTGGATAAATTGTTTTTCAGACATGAGTTTAGATGAAAATAATTCAACAATTTTTGTTCTCATTATTTCCAATGATTGTTTTATTTAATTTCAAATTTTTGTACTTTTTAAATATACGATAAACAATGTATGCTTAGTTTCAGACAATAAAAAATAAGTTTCAGATCAAATTGTGTCGATCAGGCAAGTGTCGAGTTTGCCTCGGCATTTTTCAATTTAAAAATTTGTCTTCGCGTCACTTTTCCTTTCCTGGGAACAAAACTAAGTAACATACAGCAAAATTTCCTTAAGCAATTTTGTACCTGAAGAAACATTCTTTAAATGTGTACCATTAAATTTGCTTGCAAATTTTAATTAATTGTTGAAAATTGCCTTTAAAAAAATCGTGTCGAGTTTTCTCCGGTCTCCCCTAACTGAATTCAGATTTTATCTTTTCTGTGTAGTAATTGCGTGAAAAGCGTTACATCTTGATTGGGTTCCTAAACACAGTTGTCTGTTCAGTTACTAAAAAAAAAGTCAATATAACCAATCAAAAACTTACATTAAATTTATACCGGGGTTTTAAATTTAATAAACACCTTTTATTTTGAATTTCCGTTTGATTATGTGCATCAAATTTTCCTTTTAATAAAAACTGTAAAATCTTTAAAATGTTTTTTGCTAAAAAAAACTCTGTGCACAGAGATACTTTAGATCATAATGTCTGTAATCCTATAAATAGACAAGTGGGTGAACACTTGGCGCGAGACGCAATCGTATCTTTCGATAATCATTTCTTTTACAGTTTATCCTTTCGAAAGAGTATCTCGGTTATGTTAGTAAGATAAGTGTATCCTGGTTTGTCTCAGAGCAAGCGATAGGCACTAAAATGGTAAAACTGATAATTTGAAATTCTAATAGAATGGTTAGACCGTAGGAAGAAGTCATTGATACGACCGTGCGCATTTATACCACAGAACATGAGTAACATATTGCATCGCTGATGAAGGATAACGAGCCAGCAGCAAGAAGGCCACATGGAATACTTTCGAGTACATGTAGAATCAAGGAGGAATTCTCCGACTCAATATTGTCAATTAAAATATTGCGATATTCATATTGCGTTTACAAATCCATACATTTATCTAATCTCACCAGGGATCTAGTAATAAATTTTCGTTGTAAAAATAATTTTAAATTTACTTAATATATACTTAAAAAAAATTATACATAAATAATAAATAAAAATACAAGTTTTTGCGAGTATCATATTTAATGTTTATTTTATTTTTATTATTAATCCTTTTTTTAAACATTAACTCTTTTATTTTTTAATTCTCTTTAATTCTTTTTGTACCACGATGCTTATATTTGACTTGCTTAATTGACTTAATTTAATGTCGCTGTTAGAAGAAAAGAAAGACTCATCTCTTGAATCACTTATGTTCTTCAATATTCATGATTAAATTAATTCATAATTACTACATTACAGTGAAGATATTTAGATGTGTGATAAATAAATATAACTATACAATGTGTGTGTGTGTGTGTGTGCGCGCGTGCGTGCGTGCGTGCGCGTGCGTGTGTGTGCGCGTGCGCGTGCGCGCGCGTGTGCGTGTGCGTGTGTGTATACAAAGTGTCATGTAATACGCGAACCACTGCTCGTGAGCAGGTAGAGCGGGTAAAACTGAATTGAAAAGTCTTTTACCGTTTTGTAAATTTCTCAATAATTAATGAGAAATTAATTAAGGATGTTCTGGGAAGCACTGTCCCAACCAAAAGTATGCAGGAAATATTAAAAACACCGATATTAATTCTCCAGGGATTAAAAGGCAAAAAAATGTACATAAATAGTTACGGCAAATCTAACAGAATGTAAAGAACGTAGATTTAGTGACTGTAAATAAGTTACTTTTTTTTCAAAAAAAGTTTTACAAAAAATTATTTTTCGTTTTGTTGCTATATTTTTGTTTGTCTATGATATCTACTTGTGTGCAGTAAAATATCATTATATTGGTAGCATTTTTTAATGTTTACACTTTTTCTCTGTAAAACTCGAATATTCAAAAATTAATAACTTTTATCTAAATTGTTAATTGATCCGAATTTTGGCCTTAAACTTTGAAACAGAATACAAAATATGAAAATTTAATAATTTTCATCAACTTTGTAGTATTTTAACAAACTCTCCAGAATATTCTTAACATAGATACGCGAATCAGAATGCATCCGTGCGATTCGACAAGAAGGAGTAACTTAACGTTCACGTTGCTACGCACGTGGCAAAATATTAGGAGGAACCTTATAAATATAACAACAACTATACGTAAGTGACATTCGTGCATAGTATACATTTATTTTCATTAATTAATGAAGTTTATTTAAATTTTTAATAAAATTAAATTAATAAGTAATAAAAATAAAAATAAATTACATTTTTTGCATTAAATGTTAATAAAAGTGACAGAAATTTTCTACAATATTGTGCTTAATTCATTTCATTCCGTCCATTCATTACAAAATAGTACCTAGCTCTTTAGTTTTTCCAACTTTCTAATTGCCATCATATGTACAGGATGTTCCATCAGAAATAAGACATTTAATTATGTCTTTACTTTTGACAATATAAAACAATATTTCAGACATAATTTGAATGGCTTCAAAGAGCGAATATAATGATGTAAGCAAAATTTTCATTCCAAAAGTCATTTCTTCCAAATTTTTAAGGTCATCATTATTTTTTTATGTAGTAGTACATAATTTTTTTCTCTTGTATATTGTAGCTGATAATATATTCAATTACGTATAATAACATTGTTCTATGAAATAACTTTGAACTTTAAAATTCAATTATAATTAAATAAAAAATATATTAAAATGCTAAATTTTTCTTATAAATACAGAATGCTAATTTTTCTTATTAGTATAACTGTTCAAAATGATGGCTTTAAGTGGTAATACATTGCTGAAAACGGTTAATTACTAAATGTAATATTCTTTCAACACAGTTTCTGAGGTTTCAATAATTCTAAATATCTGTAATAGATAATAAACATCAATCGTAATATTCTGTATAGACACAATAAACATGTGTAATTAATGGAAACTAGTCTGTCCGCTATTTTATTAGTTTGTCGACTATTTCACCATGCTTTACTTAAAGAAAAAATTAATATGATTAATATGATTTTCATTTACGGTAAAAGTCAACAGCGTTTAACGCAGTGCAAAAAGAGATTTCCTGCAGTACAAAAAAGATCGTGATTATCTGTCGTGTTCTGTGTACGTATGATTCAAAAGTGAAACTGGGAATGTAGAAAATAAAAAGCCTGCAAAATTTAAAGTGCAAAACAAGTGAAATAAAAATTGCGGTAGTAGTAAATCTAAATCCACATGTTAGATTCAGACATATCAGACAACTTGAACGAAAAAGTGGCATTGGCAGATCCAGCATAATGCATAATGCGGATACTTCGTCAACAAAAGTTGTATCCGTTCCATTTATCTTTTCATTAGAAGCTTTATGTATGGGAAACAATTTTTCACATACATAATTATACATAAAATATGTTTATATACATTTTCTTTCTCTTGTATATAACCTCTATTCGTATATATACACAAGAAAAATAATAAGAATAAAAAAATTAAAAGGACAATTTTTGCATTGTATTTGTATCTTAAAAAAGATAAAATTTGAGGAAATGAGAAAAATTTCCCATGTACTTATAATCATATATAAATATGTATTACATATGTAAATATGTAATAATCGTATATAAAATGTGATTACATATAAAATGTGGTTATATATAAAATATTGTAGGGTTGTGTGGGATGATGTGCAACATGGGGTGATATGCAACGTTTCCGATTCCTGGTCTGCATGTCGACATTTGACAGAACCGCATACTGCCATCTATTTGTGTCAATAGTACCTTGTTTTAGATAAATAACTCGCGAGATGGCACGCACCCTGGTTTGCTGTACGAAAAGCGAGTTAAATTTCTCGAGCTCAATGTAATTTTCGCTTTTCACATTCATAGTGATTTCGTGACGTGGTTTTAGTCATCTTATAGGTAAATATTTTTATATTGTTAGTTTTTTAAGTACTTTTGATAATCCAAAGCGATTTTGTGATTTTCTTACGTTGTGTTGGTGTCACGCCAGTCCGCGCAAAATAGCGTGTTTGGGGTGATGTGCAACACTCATTTTTCGCTAGTTTATCGCTATTTTACGATGGAACATGTGTATATGAAGTGTTTTAATGAATTTTTCAATGTGTTTAGTCATTATGCCACGAAAGTATAAAAATAAGGGTATCGCTATTCCGGTCAATTGCGAGCTAATTTGGGCAGCAATAAAATTGCTGAAAGGCGATCATCCGGTTGCGTTTTTCCTTTCATTATATTAATTTTTAAGCGATAAATAAATAAGAAATCAAATAAAAAATGATTTTTTTGTGAAATTTCCATTTGTCAGAGGTCGATTACAATACAGTGAAATTTTTTGTTCACCAGATTTCGATTAATTTGTATTTAAGAAGCCCAAATTTAACATTTAAGTCGATTGATGTCGATATTCATGCATTTTTTACCTTAATTTTACCTGTGTTGCACATCACCCCAAGAAAATTTGAAAATGCTAAAACAGACGTTTTTTTTTAAACTCGAAAAATTTTTAGAAAAAATTTAAAATTTTGAAAATGTAATCACGCAGAATTGTAGTATTTTCCTTCCTTTACATTATGCAGCCATGAAATATTCAAGAATTTGATTTTTGGATATGTTTTCCGAGCAACGCGTGAAAGTGTTGCACATCACCCCACATAACTCTATAATCTAATCACAATTTTACTTTTTATTAAAAAACAATGCAAAAATTATTATTTTTCTAATTATTATTCAATTATTATTACTTTTATTTTACTTTTCTATATACGGACAGAGATTATACAAGAGAAAGAAAACATATAGATATATTTTACATCTAATTATATATATTACATACATATTTTTATATAAAAATATTTTTACCGCCAAGAGATATCCCTTTTATGTAGCTATCCTTTTCTACAATTTTCTACAAATATTTGCTCTTTAGCTATTTCTACAAAACAGCTCACAATCACAAAGGTATATAGAACTGGTTTTTTCACGCATGTGCGTCAAATACGATTGTTTCAACACTGAGAAAAAAAATTTGTTAATCTCAAAAAATATTTAGTCCAATTCAAGCAACTAAACATTTTAGTTAGTTTGACTAAACATTAATTGAATTAATTAATTCTTGATTAAAAAATGTTAAAGGTTGATATGAGTGCACTATACCTTTTTTAATACAACTCAATAATTGTTGAAAGAACTAATATTTAGTTAACTAATTAACATGTTTAGTTGCTCGTATCAGACTAAATATTTTTTGGGATTAACAAATTTTTTTCTTAGTGATTATATAAGTTTTAATCAACAAAGTACTTAATTTTTAGCCATGACAAAATTGTGTATAATCTTCACATTATTTCTAAAAATTATGAGCAAGTTGAAAAATTAAAACAATGAAGTATAGTAAGATAAAATTTTGTTTTACAATATGTAATTTTTTTACTACAAAACATACAAACAGCTTTATTTGATTCGAAATGGGAAGGCAATCATCCTTTAAAAATGTCTTTATTTATCTACGAATTTTGAAATAGGTACTTCAAATTTTTGCTTTTTAATAAATATTTGCTCTTTAGCTATTTTAGATACTTGGATCCACATTACACAAATATTGCACACAGCACAACTCATTAATTTATTTACGTAAATGTTTATCGTATTTTTTGCGAGGTCTCATCAAAACTGTGATATCCAATAGGAATGTGACCTAAAAATCGATTTTTGAATGATTTCTAGCAATTCTTTTGAAATATCTTGCCGCTTGTTGAACTAAAAAAATATTAAAAAATGCGATTTTGGCGATATTTCTTTTCTCTACTATTTAGTACACAAACTTTTTTTCGAAATTTGATCCAAAAAATATTAAAAAAGAAAATGCTATTTGCACAATTTTGCGACAAACTTACCAAATCGTGGCAAAACGAAAATACAGTCTTTTCTTTACTAATCTGTATTTTTTAATAAATAAATGTTTTGCAATCTGATATAGCATTTTCCTTTTAACTCTCGCCGCCCACTTGCTCTACAATTTCATAATTACTTATTTTATATTAAAAAAAGGAATTTTTGACATATAAAATAAAGAATTTTTAATGTATAACCATTTTTATTGAAATCAAAAGTAACAAAAAGTATAAATATTGCTATAAAAATAACTACTCGAAAGTATTAATTTTCAGCGAAACAGAAAGTATCGCTATCTTTAGCGCAGGGTCAAAAAAGACCTCATGTGGGTGCGAGAGTTAAACGTAAACAAATTAAATTTATTTACGTTTGTCAAATATTTTGTAGCAAATTGTGATTTACGCATCTTTACATGCGTATTCAAAGGTCTCACCTTCCCTTAAATACTTATACGCTTGCCACTGTTACGTCGCGCCTGCGCAAAAAACGGAGCCCGTCAATCGTTTGCGGCGATATTGCGTCAATTGTGTCAGTTTAAAAAGGTGCCTTTTCACGTTAACGCTCGACGCTCATTTTTAGCAAGTAAAAATCTTCAGAAATAATATCTTTTATTTATATATATATATCCATAAAATATTATTACTTGAAGATATTACTTGAAAATAATTAATATTTTACGTATTTTAAAGTCTATGTTTGATTGTACTGGGACGATTAACGACGATTCAGCGACGACGCTGAATATTAAACAAATTCAACTTCATTTCTTTGACGCTAGCGTCAAAGCGAAACCACCACGTTCACCTTGTTGACGCTCATTTTCAGCGTCTCATGAATTGGCACCTTAACGCAAGCCTGCGCGAGCCACTGCTCGGGAGACATCCGGGATTTTTGCTTGTTTTAAGGTATATCGCGTTTTCTTTCATCTTTCTTTCGCGAGAGAGAGCATTTATTCAGCCTTTTATCCGATAAATGAAACATCAGCCACATGTCATGTGTGACTTGCAAATATTGAACGACATTAAATAAATTATGTAATTAATCGCATATTTTTTGTATCAATCAATATTCATTTTGTATTCGTATGCTTAACACATGAAATTATACATATTTGGAGTGAATTGCGTCACATTGCGTCTATGTATTCGCATATTGTAGTTATCGATTAAAATACAAAATTGTATTTTTACTGATTTAATGTTATTTTGAACTGTCTTGTTTATTTTTTGACCTTATATTTATATACATATATAATACATATATAATTTATATACATAGGTATATTTATATACGTGGTCTGTTTAAGGCAGTTAGTTCGTGACAATACAATCTAAAATTTTATATTCCAAATCGACGTGAAAACACTGAAAACATCTGGCTATTTGCGGTTACAGGCTGAACACTTTTAGGTAGTTCTGTCCCTCGCACACAAAACAAAAGACTATTCTTTCATTTTTCTCCTCCAGTCGCTTCTTAATTTACGTCAAATAATCGCGAAAATCGAAGTTATTTATTATTGTATGTATTTCTAAATCTAAACGGTCAATAATTTTGGTTTCTTTACTAGTATTCCTAAAGTGTCCTTCTATACTATATATCCGTTTTTCATCGCTTTCTTAAGATTCGTTCTAATTATTAAAATTCAAAATACGAGATTTTCATGTGCTTTGTGCATGCATACATGAAAAAAATGCAATTTTTAATAGTGATTATCTCGCGTTCGTGACGGTCAATTACTTTTAATTTGTACAGACGTGCAGATATCACATTTATTAAGATATAGTAAAATTTTCAAATTTTTCTTATGAATTGATTTACGGACTGACTATATCTTAAAGAGTAATGAGACTGAATTTTTTTCTCAACAACTAGTAATTAACACTGTAAAAACGAGACTGCAATAGATCAAGAACTACATTCATACTCTACCTTATTCAGTTAAAATTTCAATTTAATAACATTAATACATATGTGCATGATTCTACAAACATTTGTATAACTGTATATTTGAGTCACGCGTGACAAAAATGGAACATAAGAAAATCGAGCAGCGTTATGCGACTACATTTTGTGTCAAACTCCAAGATAATGTGATGGAAACATTTAAGGAGGTTGGTTAATTGATATCCCGCTGCGGGGCAATCAATGTGGCAAGAAAAAAGCATACAAGTTAGATTTTCGTCACGTGAAATAATTTTAGCAAATAAATATGTGAAATGCATTCAATTGCTGTTTCTTAAGGTTTAAAAAGAGTTGTACAATTAAAACCCAAATACGTTATTATCCACGTTGAAATGTGGAAATAATAAATGTGGTCCCGTTTTATTTCTACAATTTCTTGATAACTATAAAGACAAATCATTTCAGTCTTCGAGAAAGTTCTTCTATAAAGAATTATTTGCACCTATTTTCATGAAATTCTTATCATTTTTAATATCCTTTCGTGAGTTACATTACAGGTTAGATAACATTTTTGCTGTGTCGCCCGTGTATAAGAGAGAGACAAGAGTATAACTTTCAGTAATTACTCGACAACCATGCAGCCAATTGTCTTCAACTTTGGCATGGACGACAAATTCCCATAGACGACCGATTCCCATAAACAAATCCTCTATAAATTTGAACTAATTCTTATCAAATTGATTTGAGTAACCACCCTCCTTAAAAAGTTGAAATAGACTTACAGAGATCAAGTTCTATCCCGAGCACAAGGCATTTTCAGATGGCGGTGAAATTGTGAAAATAAATCGCGTTTGGACTACTAATGACAAACAATTTGGTGATTCAAATTTAATTTAATTGATCACCAATCATTCTCACTGATAACTTTTTAAATGTTTCTCTGTCACGTTATTTTAATACAAACAGATGGATAGGACGCGGTGGACCACAACACTGGCCAGCGAGATCACTTGATTTAACTCCATTTGATTTCTTTCTCTGGGGATATTTAAAAAATTATATTTATCGGGAGTCAGTGCGCAATCGGGAAGAATTACACAATCGCATTGTCGAAGCAGTTGCGAGCATATCTCCCGAAATGATACGCAATGCGCATCGAAGTTTATTGCGACGCGCAAGATTGTGCATTGATATGAATGGTGCACAATTTGAACACTTATTATAATGTATGTACATAATTAATTTTATAAATTGTATAAATTAGCTACTCTAAAATAAAATTAATTAATAATTAATTGTAACAATTAATAAATAATTAATTTATTTATTATTTTTTATTTTATTAATTGTTTCTAGTTCCTCCGAATTATTTTAATCAAACATTTAAAATGTAGGCATTTGAATTAGATTTATTTTCATATTAGCAACAGTAGCTGTTAATTTTGTTAAATAATTGTAAGATCATATTATTTGCTAACTACGTATCTACTGTTTGATAACTACAGTTTTGTCTGTAGGATATGAAATTGATAGCAGATTTATGAAAGAAATGTCATCTGATAGCTTGCGCTTTATGTATCACGTAAAAATAAAAAATGTGCATTTCCAATATTAAGAAAAATAAAATATTATTGCTGCACAATGCGTTTGCACAAATATCAATGAAAACAATCTTATCTTCGCATATGTAATCTGTATATCTACATATTAACAAGAGGGGCGACGTTTAGCTTTCGCCTTTAGCACTTCGCGTTGTACCACACCTGAGCGCGCCAACTTTAGACGGTCTGATTTGCTAACTATCGAAACTAAAATAGTTTTTTAATTATAAGCATTTATAGTTAGCGAATCAGACCGCCTAAAGTTGGCGCGCTCAGGTGTGGTACAACGCGAAGTGCTAAAGGCGAAATATATATATATATATATATATATATATATATATATATATATATACTCAGTCTCAAAAAAAGCGGTACACTAAAAATGTAGGAATAATTTACCAAATTTCAAATGATCATAACTTGGTAAATAATAAAAATAAAAATATTTTTAAAAATGTAAAATAAAGCTTAAAATGTCTACTTTAAGAATATTTGAATGACAATAATGCTTAGCCATTTTTTTCAAAATAGCGGATGACAAAGTGAGAAAATGCAAAATTGATGATCAAAGGTCCAAGTTTGGGACGGTGCACGGAGTGAATCAGGCAGCCCACAGTGGGACAAAATGCACCTGAAAGTATTGAGCGTTATCTTGAAAATCCCTCTTTACCGAGCTCGATGCGATAATTATTCGCTGAGTCATGCAAATTAAAAAAAAAGACAGTTTTTTAATTCAATTTGGAATTAAATATGTATATAATACAGGGTGGACAAAATAAAACGTTACAGAAGTTTATCTCCAAAAATACTGTTTGTAGAAAAAAATGTTTTTAAAAGTTGTAGGGTTTTAAGTAACGCATTACACAGCAATGTCAGTATGACCTTGAGAGTCAAGGTCCCGTAAAAATTATCTTGAACTTTTTAAATGAAAACCCCCATTTTTTATTGCATATTCATGTAACTTATCTTGAGAGCTTTTCAAAACACTATAACAAAACATTTTTTATCAAATATTTTTTGAGTTATGGAATTCGAAAGTTACAGCACCGCCGGCATTAGCCAAGGGGGTGTGTGCGTGTGTGTGTGTGTGCGTGCGTGCGTGCGTGCGTGCGTGTGTGCGTGCGTGCGTGCGTGCGTGCGTGCGTGCGTGTGCGTGGCGTGTGCGTAGATGTGTGTGTGTGTATCCCACTGAGCTCGAAAGGATTAAACACTTGTAGATAGATCATAAAATAATTCTGAGTTATAATACACAATATAGTATTAGTACAAGATCCCGACTAAAATCGACCTTCACCCATCTGTTTTCCTAATAAAAGGTATTTTTTATCAAACATAATGAATAAACAAACAAATCGCTGATGGGTTGCCTAATTAAATCAGCTCAAGGTTAACCTTAATTAAAAATAATTTAATTAATTTTTTTTATTTTTACACTCATTTATATTCTCAAAAAATTCAGTACCAATCGAAAGTACAAAGCATAAGTAGAAAGGAAAAGTTAGGTTGCCTATCTTTTACTGCTCCCTATTACCGGGTTGCCAGGTATAAGCAGGTGAGTTGGTATTACCAATTTACACTCATTTTTATTCTTTAATTGAACTATATATTAAAATAAAGATAATTTTATTGCGAACACAGTTGTATTAAATTGCTTAAGCAAAATCGATCAAGACTTGTGGCTGTCGCGGTTTAAAGTCCGAATATTTGAGTAAGCGAGCGGGGTGCGACAGGAGAAGCGCTGAACGTACTATTCTATGCAATAGAATTTTTGGAGTAACTACACATTCATATACAGAGTGTCTGAGACCACGCCGTTCACCCCTTTTTTTCAAAAAATGAGCATTTTAGAGAAAAACGTTTTAGACAAAAATTGTATGGTTTTGAGGGGAACATAAGAGTGTCATTGATTTGACCTTGGGTGGCAATAGTGGCATCGTTAAGGTCAGGTCAAGGACACCTTCAGTTTCTTAAATAAAACCCCCTATTTTTTATTGCATATTCTTATAGCTTATGTTGAGAGCTTTCCAAAACACTATAATTAAGTATTTTTTCATTAAGTACTTTTCGAGTTATAAGGCTTGAAAGTAACAGTGTGACATAATATTTTGTTAAGTATTTATAATTTAAATTCCTTACTTTTTATTTTTGCAAACAATACGAATCAATTAATGTAAAGAATACACAATTTTCTTAAAGAAAAACTTGTTGTGTAACTGCTTATTGCATATTCATTATTTTCTTAGCTTCTCACGATTCGGGGTGCTTGATTTGCGTGAGTCCCCTTGCCTCTTACGGTTTTTGTTGGAGATACGAAGTGGCTCCACTCGAACTAACTGTCGCGACATTACCGACGCCTATCTATTCTATTTTCTGATACTCATAGTTCAGTTCAGTTCTCTTTCTGGCGTCGCACGGTTGACCACGTGTAACCATAATCGTTGTAATTCTATACTGAATAAAACCGCGTTATATAGAAACAAACTCTAATTATCACCCGCCAACAGGTTATGGGCAAAGGGTGCGTGAAACGCGAGTGTTCAATTAAAAGTCGCGAGTGAAGAGCTCGGCGAAAACGTGGTTAAGGTGTACCGTGCGCCGCGTATACGGAAAAACCGTTAGCGTGTGAGAACCAATACGCGAAAATAGAGAAATCGCGAGATAAAAACTGAAACAATAAAAGACAGTAAAAGTGGTGTTAAAATGTCGGCGATTATGAGAATCGAGCCGTTAACTGCCGAAAGCATAAATGGTGTAAATGGTGTAAATGGTGTAGAATGGTGCTTAGACAGTGAGTGCACTGCACACATGTGTACTGAAAAGACAAAGTTCGAGAAAATCGAAAGTGTGTATAAGACATTGAATTTGGCGAACAGTGAGTCAACGAATATAACGGGCGCGGGATACGTGCGAATGGCCGTGAGTAATGGTAAACAGGAGACCAATGTAAACTTTGAAAAAGTATATTACGTGTCGGATTTACGTACAAACGTGTTATCGGTGTCAAAAATAACAGATCGCGGATATAAAGTACATTTTCGTGAAAAAGGCGCGACCGTGACCGGTGAGCACGGAGAAATAATTTTTCGAGCAGATAGAATCGGAAATTTGTATTATGTGCGAAGGGGCAAAAACCCGATAAATGAAAACGATGCGGCGAGAAAAAGAGAGAATGTGGTGATGTCCGTGAATCATACTGAGAGTGAGATCGACGAGTGGCATTACAAGTTGGGACATTTAAACGAGCGAGACTTAAAAAACATGGCGAAAAGCGGAGTTGTGCATGGTTTGAAACTTAAGATCGATCAAACAATGTCAACATGTGAAGTGTGTATTCGCGAGAAACAAACTCGAGCTCCATTTCCGAAAAGTGAAGGCGGTCGTACGAAAAACTTATTAGAAATAGTACATTCAGATGTGTGTGGACCGATGAGAACTGCGTCACATTCTGGCGCAAAATACTTTGTGACATTTATCGATGATAGGTAGCGTTGGTGCGAGGTTATTTTTGTGAAAAACAAAAGCGATGTTTTGAGTGCGTTTAAAAAGTACAAGGCCGCAGCAGAAACTTTAACAGGGAGAAAAATAAAAACATTACAGTCGGACAATGGAAAAGAATACTGCAACAAGGAATTTGACCAATTCTTGGAGCAAAACGGTATCGCGAGGCGATTATCGACACCGCATACCCCCCAACAAAACGGCGTGGCGGAGAGAAAGAATCGGACGCTGGTCGAAATGGCCAGGTGCATGATGCGTCAAGCGGATGTTTCTCCAGTGTTTTGGGCAGAGGCGGTAAATACGGCGTGCTATGTGAGAAATCGGTGCGTGACAAAATCGCTGGATGGACAGGTACCATATAAATTATGGAAAGGGAAAACACCTACGGTGATACATTTTCAAATCTTTGGTTCGAAAGTGTTCGTGTTGGACAAAAATCCCCAAAAAGGAAAATTTGATTCGAAATCAGAGGAGGGTATTTTCATAGGATATTCAAATGAATCGAAAGCATATCGCGTGTGGCTACCGAAATCGCGTAAAGTAATCGTGAGTCGCGACGTGAAATTTTTGAACGAGTCAGCTTTTGATCGTGAATACCAAGAGTTTCTTGAGGACGAGAAACCCGACCCAATCGAAACTAGAAGACACGAACGGAAAGACGAGTTGATTAAGGACGAGGCAGAGGAGCATCACGCCGAAGGACCTCAAGTTGTCATCAAGGAAAGGCATCATACAGAAGTACCTCGAGATGTCATCGTTAGAGCACCTAAACGAAGGGCAACGGAAGGCTCTACTCCTTTACCAACGAGGCTTCAACCACCCAAACGTGGAAGGGGAAGGCCGATGATATTGCGTACCGGATCGGTTGGAAGGCCGAGAAAACTATATCATCTGGACGCTAACAACAATGACGGAAACGATGGTGAGGATAGTGAGGTTTCGGATGATGAGGGTCTACCTGGTGAGACTCCAGACAATGATGACGCGTTTATGGAATGTAACTTAACAATAACACACGATCCTGCAACGTGGCAAGAAGCGGAGCAAAGCGACGACGTCGAAGACTGGAGAACAGCCATGGAAGATGAATACCTTGCGCAGATACGTAACAACACTTGGAAAATTGTACCAAGACCGCAAAAGCGAAAAGTGATTGGTAGTAGATTTGTTTTCTGTACCAAAAATAGTGGACTAGTCACAAAGAAGAAAGTACGTCTCGTAGCAAAGGGTTGCTCACAACGTGCAGGGGAGGATTTTCATGAAACTTATTCCCCCGTGGCAAGATCGACTTCAATCAGACTATTGGCGGCATTGTCGGCAGAATTGGGGTTGCAAATCCATCAAATGGATGTGGTAACCGCCTATCTCAATGGTGAACTGGAAGAGGACGTGTACATGGAGGTACCTGAGCAGTTGCACGAGGTATTGACGAAGATCATCGCTGGAAAACATGTAGGTTCAAATGCGGAAATAACTCAAAAAGAAGATATTATAAGAACTGCAAAACGTTGGCTGCATGCATTGAACGCACATCAAGATAGTGTGTGCTTATTGAAGAAAGCACTTTATGGATTGCGACAATCAGGGTTGCAATGGTATCGTCGTCTTGTGTTAAAACTGAAGCAAATGGGTATGCGACCAACGGACCAAGACCCATGTATGTTTACATCGCGGAGGAAAAATTGCGTGATGATAATTGCGATTTATGTCGACGATATTGTGATCGCAACCAACGATCCGAGCTGGATGAAGGAGGTGAAGCGGAATTTGGCGGAGTCATTTGAGATGAAAGACTTGGGGCCAGTGAATCATTGCCTGGGAATCGAGTTCCAACAAGACGAGAATGACTATAGTGTTGTCTTAACACAGCGCCAATACACTGAAGCTATC
Organism: Temnothorax curvispinosus; assembly: GCF_003070985.1. Lineage (NCBI taxonomy): Eukaryota > Metazoa > Arthropoda > Insecta > Hymenoptera > Formicidae > Temnothorax > Temnothorax curvispinosus. Next base: position 64,753 of record NW_020219496.1, on the reverse strand, counting down.
TTGGAGCGGTTTGGCATGCAAGATTGCAAACCAGCGAGGACTCCAGTTGATGCAAATGTACAACTGACAAAACCGTCACGAGCTAATGAGAAGATAATGAGGAAATATCCTTTCCAACGTCTCATTGGAGCATTGATGTATCTTGCGGTATCTACGAGACCAGATATCGCGTACGCAGTCAATTTCTTGAGTCAATTCAATACGAACTATTCAACTGAGCACTGGCTGGCAGCCAAAAGAATCCTCAGATACCTGAGGGGCACCGGGGGTCATGGTCTGATGTACCAAAAATCAGATATACCATTGTACGGAGTAGTTGACGCAGACTGGGGTGCCAACACAGTTGACAGGCGATCATATTCTGGATACGCATTTATCCTAGCAGGAGCAGCAATATGTTGGGAAACTCAAAAGCAACGAACTGTAGCGCTATCGAGTGTAGAGGCCGAGTATATGGCCATGTCGGAGGCCACCAAAGAGGCGATTTATCTTCAAGGCTTATTACGCGACACAGCAAGGCCATGCGACGGGACCATACTATTCAACGACAACCAGGGAGCACAGCGTTTGGTATACAGCACTGGCGTGCATCATTCAAGAACCAAACACATTGACTTGCGCCACCATTTTATTCGAGATCATTGTGCATCGGGCGCAATTGAGCTTCAGTATATGTCTACCAATGATATGCCGGCAGACATATTAAGGTTGTATGACCCCTTAGAAAAAAAAATGCCAAATTCTTCAAACTTTGTCAGGTGATGAGTATTATAATAATAAAGCATTGTGCCAAGTTTGAACAAGTTTGCGAGGCCCGTTCAAAAGTTATAACAATTTGAATTTAACATGGGCTCTTATGGGAATTCATCAAGTTTCACTGTTTTTTCAACTTCATTTGAGAAATTAATATCGAAGAAAATATGGCATCCTTTTAAAACTTTGCAGAAATATTAATAAACATCTTACAAACAAATTAGAACCCAAAAAATTATGACTTCGAGGATATTTTCTGAAATATTGAATAAAAACCAAACAGAGAACAGTCTCGCTTGGTCTCACTGAACTCGTAAGTACAGAGATCCGGCAACAGCGCACTATGACGTCACGTTAGAACCTCCTCTCTCCGTCACTCTCCGTAAAGGATAACAAATACTACAGAGGGTGCATTCGGGGAGACGCTATTAACGCTATAAACGCAAACGCTAT
>NW_020219496.1:48136-63537 GCF_003070985.1 Temnothorax curvispinosus | reverse complement strand
CGAAAATGCCGAAAGTAAAACGTTACATGTGGAAAGGAAAAGTTGTCACTAAAAAAGTGTACAATCAACGGTTAGCACAGACAAATACTGGGAAACGTAATTTGAAGACACGAGTCGAAACCACACCAGATGATTGTAACAATTCCATGGCACATGTAACGTTTTACTTTTGGCATTTTCGTAGCGCAAGCGAAAACTAACCTCAAACGTTGCGTCTGTATATTACACGTGCTCAGAGCACACACTTTGCGTTCACGCAGCTGATGTCGAGTGAGATCAATGCTACCAACTTACAGAAAATGCGACGTTGTCGCGATCAAAATACTTTTTTATGAGGGCTATTGTATTTAATTTATTAATAAATGACGTAAATAAATAACGTAATATAATTTCATTAGTATTTTTAAATAGTAATTACTATGTTTTGTTACTTTTTAAAGATTTTCACACTTTCAGATTTTCGTTTGTGTCAGTTGCAAGTCAGGTACAGTCTTTCTAAAAATCATTAAAAGTGAAAGTTTGCATACGAGAAAATATGCCTAAAAATGTCTCTATAGCTCTTAAAAACACAGGCAACCGTTATTTTAATAAAATATTAATATAAATATTACTTTCCAGTAAAGAATATCTTCTTAAATATGTTAATTAGCTTTATGTTACGTTTCTTAAACTTTTGGCAGAGATCTTACGGGTCATACAACCTTAACCAAGGGATTAACCGGACCTAAACACATTCAGTGCCAGGATGGTTTGGGGATGATTGAGTTGCGCGAGTAACCTAGCTCGAGCCTACGACTTCGAGGGGAGGTATTGGAGATACGAAGTGGCTCCACTCGAACTAACTGTCGCGACATTACCGACGCCTATCTATTCTATTTTCTGATACTCATAGTTCAGTTCAGTTCTCTTTCTGGCGTCGCACGGTTGACCACGTGTAACCATAATTGTTGTAATTCTATACTGAATAAAACCGCGTTACATAGAAACAAACTCTAATTATCACCCGCCAACAGTTTTAGACATTGTTCTTAACAACGGTACAAGAATTACACTCATTGTAAATGGCATTAAAATTGTTCTTCATCTTTGTAGATTAGTGCGCTATCTACTGTACGTGCCACGTTACGTTCCTACACAACAAGTTTTTCTTTCAGAAAATTGTGTTTTCTTTACATTAATTGATTCGTATTGTTTGCAAAAATAAAAAATAAGAAATTTGAATTATAAATACTTAACAAAATATTATGTCACAATATTGTAACTTTCAAGCCTTATAACTCGAAAAGTACTTAATAAAAAAATACTTAATTATAATGTTTTGAAAAGCTCTCGATATAAGCTATAAGAATATGCAATAAAAAATAGGGGGTTTCATTTAAGAAACTGAAGATGTCCTTGACCTGACCTTAACGATGCCACCATTGCCACCCAAGGTCAAATCAATGACACCATCTTATGTTCCCCTCAAAACCATACAATTTTTGTCTAAAACGTTTTTCTCTAAAATGCTCAGTTTTTGAAAAAAAAAGGGGTGAACGGGGTGGTCTCAGACACCCTGTATATGAATGTGTAGTTACTCCAAAAAAGATTTCGAGCGATAGAGTTGTCTTTCTCTATCGCACGGAGTATTGCACAGACTATTGCATAGAATAGTACGTTCAGCGCTTCTCTGTCGCACCCCGCTCGCTTAGATCGAGCCACCGCACAAGACTCTCGTATAGTCACGTAGCATAACGTAACGTAACGTGAGCCAACGCACAAGAAACGTATTGGTTACGACCGTTACGGCGTTATACGTTTCTGTGCGTTGATCTACGTTACGTTACCATGCGAGAGCTAGTGCAAAGGCTCTAACCGATACGTTTCTTGTGCGTTGACTAACGTTACGTTACGCTACGTGACCATACGAAAGTCGTGTGCGGTGGCTCTTACTCAAATATTCGGACTTTAAACCGCGGCAACCACAAGTCTTGATCGATTTTGCTTAGGCAATTTAATACAACTGTGTTCGCAATAAAATTATCTTTATTTTAATATATAGTTCAATTAAAGAATAAAGATGAGTGTAAATTGGTAATACCAACTCACCTGTTTATACCTGACAACCCGGTAATAGGGAGCAGTAAAAGATAAGCAACCTAACTTTTCCTTTCTACTTCTGCTTTGTACTTTCGATTGGTACTGAATTTTTTGAGAATATAAATGAGTGCAAAAATAAAAAAAAATTAATTAAATTATTTTTAATTAAGCTTAGCCTTGAGCTGATTTAATTAGGCAATCCATCAGCGATTTGTTTGTTTATTCATTATGTTTGATAAAAAATACCTTTTATTAGGAAAACAGATGAGTGAAGGTCGATTTTAGTCGGGATTTTAGACTATATAACGTGCATAGTAAGATTCCAGTAATAAACAACTTTTTCCTTTAAACACTTTATTTTATTTAAAAAATTATTAATTTTTTAATTAGAATATATTTGTAAACTACCCTATCATCTATAGATTAAAATAATTAATAAGCTTGCGTAATTTTTAATATTTAATTTTAACCCTCAAACAGCACACCTCGATTGGGCCACCTCAAAACTAGTGCGATTTGGGATTTCGTATCTCAGTCATTTTTAATAAAAAAAAAGAAATGGTTATATGGTTTTTTATGTAAAATTTCCCTGGCAATCGAGTAGTGCACTTTATTTTAGGAAAAAGAAATAATTTTTATATAAAAAATTGAAATATATAAAGGAAGGTTTTTAAAAAAGTGATTTTTTCATCAAAAAATTGCTTTGTTTTTTTGCAAATAAAATTTAATTTTGACAAAGAGATTTTAAAGTCAAAAGACTATATTTTTAAGAAAAAAATACTATAAATAAATAAAAAAATATCTAGAATTTTTCGCACCTAGAAAATTCGCACTTTTTCAAGTTGAGACAAGCAGACAGTCTACTGCGGTCTGCTTTTGTACTGCGCGACTCTCTAGGTTGTAAACCGAATTTAGAAAGTGGGGGGAATCCTCGGCGGCAGCTATGAAAAAAATGCCAGCCATTCGAAAAAAAGTGGTGCAAATTAGCACATGTGTGCTAATTGAGAGTTAATTAAAATTCTAATGTAAAGTTAACTAAAGTTACTTAAAATTAACTAACGAATGTATAAGTGTGATTTAAATCAAATTTTTGAATACATTGTATGGTGGAAATAGAAAATGTATAAAAAAATCCAGTAACCGTTTAAAAAAAGCTAAGAATCTGAGAAAATGGCAAAATCCATTGGAAAAGGATAATCGAATATAACAAGCATTATTAAGGGGATCCTGCAGCCGTATGATTTACCGACATTATCGTTTATAGATGGATCTTTTAATTGGCTTTATAGAATTGCAAAAATCTTTTACAGAATTAATGTCCGCACAAAAATCTAAGGTAATAAACGCGATTTTATATCAAAAACACCAAAAAATTAAAAATATTACTTATTTGGGCACATACAGCTGTCACCTGACGACAATATTTGCTTAAAACAAAAATTATGCAGTTTATACATGCATAACGTTTATCATCTTCCCTTGAGAAAACATGTAGGAATAATATCGTGCAAGTAGAAGTAAGATTCAATGTGTACAAAAAAGATCCATCGAAATTTTATTTTAGTAATGCAAATACGGATGCAGAATGACAAGAAGAGCAGCAACAGTAGTTGCCGGATCTTGCGAGATATGGCGAGCAATCGAACAAGGACAGATGTCATTTCGTTAGACAAAGACAGATATAAAGAAAACAAAATTAAAAAGGTTGACATTATCGACATCGAGGAAGTTCGCCTGTCACTGCAGGATCCCCTTAAACATATAATTGTTACAGTTTTTGTCAGATTAGTGATTAAAAAAAATACTTCAGTTATATACTATAATATTATGTGAAACTAATAAACGTTCATTATTGGGATTTTCTAGCAAACAAGAGAAGATGCCTGGCTACCGTCAGCCTAATTCCTTAGAAGGTCTTAGTTTGGGACGCGTGTGCCAGCAAATCGGCGAGATGTGCCAACGCATGCATGTGCTCTCGCAACAATCTTCCACAGCGCAGGTGCTAGCCTTTGCAAAAGAGACGATCAGACCGTACTATATAAGTGGACTGCCGATTCATTTGCGCTCCCAGGTTATCGAAAAGACTTTAGAAGAACTGAGCAGCAAACCAGTTGACAGTTTGACACTCATTTCCGCACTTGCAGCGACATATGTATTGGCTGTTCTTCTCAATAATGATATAAAACGGCTGAAGATCAAACTCTGTTGTTATTATGGATGTAGCCACCAAACATCTCTTTTAAAGTTACTCGCTTTGGAAGGACGTGGACTCGAATTGTTAAACCTGACCCGTTCCACCTTGTTAAGTTTAGATTGCGAATTACTGTATTCGGCGCTATTCAATATGAAGAACTTGTTGAATCTGACACTTCAAAATATAGCCAATGATGTCGTGCTCGGAATCATAGGCAAAAGTTGTCCGAGACTCGTAATCTTGGACATATCTTGCTCTAAACAAGTGACAAACGCAGGATTGAAGCAGCTACTGTTTGAAATGAAATTACAGGATGAGGAATGCTCCATTTCGCGTCAAAAGTACACTAGTTGGTCGCGACTCAAAAGTTTGTTTAGCATATGGAAAATAAAGAGCTCTAGATCGAAAAAGAGATTTTACTCGGAAAAAGTGTTTCCATTTATGGGATATGAAAGTAGAAACCTATTATGTGACACACTAAGAGTACTGAATGTCACTGATACCTCTGTTACTAGTTTGGGCGTGTTACTCGTTCTGATGCAAATTCCACAGCTTGAATCTTTAGCGAGATATAACCACATGGAACACGTGGCAGAGATAACGCATCAGCTCATCGATGTAAAACTTCCGTTCAATTTAACTGAAGCAAGGAGTTGTAAAACAACGCCTGTTAACATACAACTTTTAGCACAAGTGTTTCCAAAAGTTAAGAAATTACACATTTATGAACCATACCATTCTCCCGACACACTATGCCTCTTTCCTTATATTACCTCATTAAGCGTACATGACGTATTGCCGGAGAACGAATGGTTAAATGGTTTTTACAATTATTTTCGAACAAATGGTCAAATCTTACGTGAACTTAATATTCAAATGATAGAAAGTGAAGATCCTTTGCAGGTGGATGTAAAAAAAATTTTGAGCAATTGTCCTAATCTCCAAATACTCATTAAGAATGGATCAAATATAGTTTGGACAAAGGGACATGATCCTCAGCCTTTTAAATATTTAAAGAAAATCCAACTCGGATGTACAGTGAAGGCATTAGTGGTTACAAAAATACTTTTGCTGGCTCCTGAGTTAATGTCACTGCACATTCAAAATAGCTACGATTTGACGAATCAGCATCTAAAAGAGTTAGTAAAACCATCTATCAAATACAGGAATCGAAAATCAGATAAATGCAACGACAACAATTTACAAAATTTAAGATGTTTTTATATTTCTAAGGCAAGACAAGTATCAGCGACCGGTGCACTAAACATACTCCACAGTTACAAACGGTTAAGGTGGTTTGGAAATTTGGCTAACTGGGATGATGATGATATCGAAATACTAGTAAAAAGCAAAAAACGTGAAAACATGAATGTAGATTTTTGCTCCGATGCGCATTGGTACTGGAGTAATTGCGTTCATATCCAATAATCGTATATCAAAAATACTTCGTGAAATGATCCTTATTAACCGTGACATTATCAAACAGCTTAATATAATAAGCCTGATACATTAAAGATGTATCAGTATTGAAGATTTACATAAGACTTTACGTTTTTATCAGTGTTATGCTGAATTTGAAAATTGAATGCATGCTTCTTTAACATATGTGTTACGAGAGCCATATATAATATATAATTTATAATATGATTAATAAAAATTGTGAAGAAACGCTTCTCTTTTTCGTTTGTGTGTGATTGTTTCCATTTATAACAATCAATTTAAATAGGGGAGACCGGGGCAAAGTCGTTACTATTTTTTCGGTGCCGATTTTTAACAACAAATAATTTTAGTAAAATGTGGTATACCGTTGTAAAGAGTAAACCCTTGGCTACCAAATTTATAAAGACATTTTGGTCTACGTCACTTTGTTCAACTGATATAGAGTGAAAACGACAAAGGTGCAAAAATTGAAATGTCAAAATTGCCGAGGCGGAGTCGTCACTCCATTCTAAAACTAAATTTTAAATAAAAAATCATAATTCCGATTATGAAAAATTATAGGATACATTTTATTAATTATTTTTTAATAGAAAAATGGAAATATTAATTAAAAACACGATGGCGGAAAATAATTACAAGAAAAGCGCACATACTTATGTACCCTACGCTCGCACGAAATGCACTGTTTCTCGTCAGCTCTATTCTGTCATCTCTGAGCACACACAGCACATATTATCCAAGTCCTCGTCAGAATCCGACCGCTGCTTCTTTGACTTTATTTGATTTTCGCTTGAAGCCTCCATGATATGGCTTGGTAACGACTTCGCCCCGGACACAAGTTTTAAGTTTGGTCGCTCATGAAATATTAGAAATCAACGAAAATAAACAAATTTCACTGGATTCGTGTTCAACATGCATTACTCTTCAGAATCACTTATCTCGAGATTCGGAGAGAAAATATTAAAAATGTTTAAAATTTTCGACGCGCAAAAAATTTTATTTTTGACCTCTGAAAACACGTTTGCCTCAATGAAAATCACAACATGGCATATAATCTCACTAAACTTTGTTGGTCATATGGGCACCATACGTAGCGTTTACAATATTAATAGCGAGTTTACACAACATACAGATTTTGAGATAATTCGGTTTTAACATTTTTTTTTATTAAGCGGTATCCATAATTAATGTAGAGAATCTAAGCCGATTTTTAGTATTTTTTAAATTAAAAAAAAAACCTAAATTTGAGAAAGTTATAGCTTGCTAAAGTTTCTTTGATGACAGCAACTTCAAAAGGTATGACGTCATTTCTTATATAAGGTATGACGTCACAGCACCCAGGTAGCGCACATGGTCTTTTTGATGTCAATTTAAGGTCATTTTTTGTCCAAGACGTCATATGTCATTTATATGACGTGTATTTGGCGTCTTATTGTGGACGAAAGTATGACGTCATGAAAAGGACATGAATTAGACGTTATTTTAAGACCAAATGTGGTACACAATAATTTTATTTTCATTTTTTGAGTTTTTCTTAATTAAAACAGACCCATATAGCATGAAGCTTGCAAGAGAATGCAGGAACGTTACAAGTTGCAATGCAATGTTGTAGAGACAATTGCAACATTTCGTTGAAATATTAGAACAACATTGCAGAAATATTATAAGAATAATAGAAAATATATAGTACTATAACTTACTCCGTGAACATATATGCACATACATAAAGTAAAGATTGATTTTTTTTAGATTTCTTTCTTTAAATTTGATTTCTAATTATTTTTTAATTTTGATTCGATTCATAAAAAAATTCTTTATTTTGTCAGGTAGCGTCTTTAGGCGTTCTCATATATTGTTAACATTATTATATTAATATTATATTATGTTAAATATACAAATTTTATATTAATAATCATTGTACATTAATTGTAATTATGTTATAGTCCGTTCGATCATCGATGTCAAGCAACGTTAAGTGCGGTACTGACTTAGATGGGTGACCGCGCGGCTGTATGCACACACGACATATACATAATAAATGTATTTTCTTTTTTTCTTTTTTTTTTTTTTCTAAAATTCTTAATTCACAAAAGCATAACGGCATATACATACCTTTAAATGACTCATATTTATGTCATTTTTAGAGCATTTTTAAAATTATTATAAACTTACGTCATATACTGATGTAAATTTGACGTCATCCGATGACGTCACTTATGCTGTGACAAATGGCCGTCAATATAGAGTCATTTAGACGTCATACTGACCGTCAGTTTGACGTACGTTCTGGCGAATGCGTACGTAAAAAAGACGTCTAATTGACGACGTTGTGCTACCTGGGCACATTTTCGTGTACTATATTTTTTTCAATTTTAAAGATATTGCAAAAATTCAAAAAGTTTACAAAGAAAGTATGCCATGATCTATCAGACCGCTTAATAAAAAAAATGTATGTTAAAACCGAATTGTAGTGACGACTCCGCCCCGGTCTCCCCTATCTTTTACACGTCATTCACTTATAATGCAGGGGATTTGCTTAAATAATATTGTTACATTATTCTACAAAAACTATTGGCACGACAATACAACAAATCAAGAAATATACAAAATATAATACCGGGGCACGTATTATGGAACTTTTCGGAATGGGTTTCGATCAGAATTATTCCGTTTTCCCTAGAAAACACAATAGAAATCTAGGAAAATAACTAAACAATTCCGATCGAAATCCATTCCGAAAGTTCCATAACGTATATATTTTCGTAATCTATCACGTATCCACAATACGTGATATATTACGAAAATCTTACCTCTTTTAAACCATGTGATTGCAACAGAAAATTGATGAGTCTAGTGTCAGTTTGAAAGATCTTGTAAGTCATGTGTAGCTGCTTCGCAGGCGGGTCTTCCGGTGGTGTAGCTAAGGCAGAACATCTAAAGAACAAATAAAATGCAGTTGCTCAACATTTCTGTGTCTTAAAAATAAGAATAAACGGATAGATAAATTCTTATATCAACTTACTTGAAGCGTAAAACGGATGTCTTGCTTCTATTTGGTCCATTCAATAACCATTCGTTGTTTAGCGTATTTCTTGCATTCGTTGTACTATAAATAAACATCAACAAAGTATTAGAAACATAATTCTTATCACTCTATCGTGAATAATTTAATATAAAATCGGAGTATTTTTATACACATAAAATTATTCATTTCTATTAATAAATAAAATTTAGAGAGTTATACGATGTATATTATATGATAAGTAGATTTATAGCTCCTAATATAAAATAAAAAGATAAAAAAACGGAAACAGACATATTTATGTATTTTATATTTGCGAATCCTTTTATTAATTTGTAATCGATTTTCGCTCATCTAATATTTCTTAAACATTCAGTTTTAAATATCTTCGTAACTAATTTTTTACTAGAAAGATTTCATCATAATATCCACTTACAGTTAAATAAAGTATAAGATTTTGTTATTTATTTTTACCTCCTGTTGAAGATTAATTTATTAATCTTATAGATTTTTTTTGCGAGAATGTTTAAAGATTATAGATAGATAAAAAGTTATAAATTTTTAAGCTGTATATCAAAGCTGAAAAAAATATTCATATCACTATTAAACAATTTATAATGTGTTAACAAAAAAATGCATAAGACGAGAGGTTGAATACAAATGCTGCTATAAGACAACATAATTATATTATGAAGGGATTATTATTTAAGGAAAATAAACCAACTAATACTCATTCCAAGTTTATTCTTTATTTTTATCATCTATATTTATACACACAATGCATATGATTTCAAATCCGTTACTCTTTGCCCGTACAAGTTTTGCGGTTGTTTCTTGTTGCGAACCAATAATGATCGCAACAATTGTATAGGTATGTGTAGGTATATATTATAATCACCATATTTATATTTGTACAAAAATTGATGCGGAAGGGTATGTTTATGACACTACGCCTTATTAATATTTAAATATCAAATGTTAAATTGAAATTATTCAATTTTAACAATAAAGTTGCAAAGTTTGACCGTGTTTCTCATGGTAATCTCTATCACACATATTAATAAAAATATACGATCCAATTAAGTAATATAATTTTTAAAAAACCATTCTGTAATTCAGATTAAAAAAGGGAAAAATAGGCATGTTCATCGAAGAAAAGTAAAAAAAATAAAAAAAGAAATATTATATAAAATATTTTTAAAAAACTCAAAAAATAATAGAAATTGATTAATATCAGCGATATACATAAAACTTCATTACCATAAGAAATATTGAGTTAAACGATTCATCAAATAACTGTACGAAATTCGAGGGTTTTTAACGAACGTGTATAGCATACGTAACACAAGTAAACTTACTTTTCTGAATTATCAGATTTGTGAGATTTATGTACCAAGGCCTCCAATGCTTCTTCGCTGCTGTTAGATAACTGTGACATACCAGAAAGACTGGTAGAGGACATGAGTTCTTTCGAACGCTTTCCTTCCAATCTTTCTATTACATTCGTACATTCGTACTTTCTTTGGAACATCATGATTTATCTGAAATAGAATAAAAGAACTATATGTAAAATTGTTGTATTATGTGAATAAAAAAATGAAGGTATATGAAAAATAACATAAAACGAATACTGATGTATGTATATTGCCGGCTAAAAGTTTGAAAATGAATTAAAAATTTGTACTATATTAAATAAATCAAACTTATGCATTATAATTTAACATATTTTTATTATTTTATTCATTGTTTCTTAACAAAAATACCATTGCTCATATTTTATCGCTCACAAAGCTCCTCTATGAGAAAGGTTGTATTTTATTCAATGCATAATTATTAGTATTTATTTGTTTTGGTTTCCTCATAGAGGAATCTTTATGAGCAAAATAAAATAGGAGCAATGGTAGCGATCTGTAATGATGAGGAAGCAATGTGCAAATTTCTAATTTGCACACTTCTTTTAATTTTAAATTTAATCTTTTTATGAATTGATAGAGCTTAGCAGCACAAGTGGGGTTTTACAATCGACGCACAATGTCAAATCGATGTTGACTTTGGGAGTTCAGGCTACATGATCCAATATGGACTTTGCATATGGATCTTTAATCGCGTATATAAAGCTGGGTTTAATCAACCAAATCTTAAAGGATTATATATGAAAGGATTATATAGGGATAGAAAGGACTGAAGAATATAATAGAATTATAAATAGCCTGATATCTCAAAATTGGCGAAAGTTAGAGCAACCACGGACATTTCTCAAAAAATTCAAAATTTTATAAACAAAAAACCCTTTTATCGATTATCGCCAAATTCAATACCAACCTTCTTTTAATGATACTCTATATAAAATTACATGTATAACTTATACATATACATGTAAATAACTTTTTAAGTAGAAATCGGTAATTCCTTCACCAATCCTCGCAAAATTCAAAATAACCTTCCTTTAATGATAGGCATCTTATACACTTTTTAAACAGAAATCGGTAATCCCTTCACCGAGATCCTCGCCAAATTCAGTAACAATCTTCCTTTAATAATATTCTATCCATCAAATAACTTAGGGTAGACCGAGGCGAATCGGATCAATATAAGTTTTAAGACAGTTTTCGTTAGTGTTTTGTTTCAAACAAGCTGTTTTATCGTGCTAATTAGTAATCCGAATCGCCTCTGTCTACCTTATACATTTTTAGGCAAAAATCTGTAACCCTTTCACCAATCTTCGCCAAATTTAAAACAACCTTCCTTTAATAATACTTTATATATAAGATTGCATGTATAACTTGTACACTTTTTATACAAAAATCGGTAACCTCTTTACCGATTATTGCCAAATTCAACACCAACCTACCTTTAATGATACTCTATCCATAAAAAAAAATTGGTTCGATATCTCAAAATTTGCGGAAATTAGAGTAATCATGTAGATTTTTTTAGATAAAAATCGGTAACCCCTTTATTATTAGCAATTTTTATTAATTCTATTATATTCTTCAGTTTTTTCTACCCCTATTTGATATATAACTCTTTAAGATTTGGTTAATCAGTTCTTGAGTTATAGAAATTTTGGTAAATTTGGCGGGCGCGCGCGCGCGCGCGCGCACACACACACACACACACACACACACACATCCGGACATGTTTTAAAATTACGATTTTCCGACGTTTTAGAACATTCTGAACACATTGGCAGTAAAAATCTTAAAAAAAAATTTTTTCTTTGGTCTTTTCTACCCCTATTTCATATATATAATTCTTTAAAATTTGGTTGATTAGACCTAGCTTTATATGCTATCAAAGGTCTATATACGAAGTTTATGAAAATAAAGCTTCCTCTATGAAGAAGCAATAATATAAAATGTTTGAAAGTTCTTCCCAAAATATTTTTAATAAGATAAAAAGAGAGACTTGGTTAGGTGTTAGGTGGCGTGCGAGAGGGTGGTTGCGAATTGAGCGTAAGAGATAGTTATAAGTGGTAATAGACGAACAATTGTAAAGTGAGTGAGAAGATGAGATAAGGAAGTACGGCGATTGAAGGTAAAGGTAGGCGAACAATAGGAAAGGCATTAAAGAAAAGGAAAGGAACCGCCAAAGGAGGAAGGTTAGAATGGCGAAAAAGGCGGGAAGCTCGGAAGGTGTCGGTAAAGAGGGAATGAATAGATATGTGGTAAAGCAGAAGGAATCTGATTAGATATGGCGGGCAGAGAAGCGGGAAGCGCGGGAACCGCGGGAAAGGCAGTTAAGATAAGGCAGGATAGTAAGCAGAGGAAATTAGTTGCGGAGAAAAAGGATAATGGTAAGAAAGTAACGTTTAGGATAGAAGAGAGTAAAGGAAAAGGGGATGAATGGCAAAAAAGTAAAGCAAAAGGGAAGGATTTATGTAAACAGCTCAGCAAAAAACTAAAGGTGCTAAAAAAGGATAGGAGGATGTATAGAGAATATATGGAGGATATAAGAATAAAAGAGAGGGTGTAAGAAGAAAGTATAAGGAAGATTAAAGAGAAAATAGAGGATTTGGAGAAATGTGTAATGGAAAGGTTAGAAGATATGGAAAAGAAGACATGCATGTACGAAGAGAAAAGCGAAGAGGGAGGAACGAGCGTAATTAGTGATAAGGAAAGCAGAGATAATTATAATAGAAGAGGGAGTACTTACGCGGAATCCTTCTCGGAGTGCAGCGAAGATAAGTTAAGTAATTGGGAAGTAGGCAAGATTAAGAAGTGGGTGGCGGACAAAGATAGAGAGAGGAGAAGGTGCAATATAGTGATGAAAGGTATAGAATTACCGAAGGAAGTGGAAGAGGACATATAAAAGAAAAGTTAGAAGTAGAATGCAAGGTGGTAAGTAATAGGAACAGTGGAACGGTGTTAGAGTAGTAGAAATTAATTGAGAGAAGAAATGAAGCAAAGAAATGAAGAAGGAAATAATGAGAAATAAGAGTAAGTTAAAAGGAGGTAAGGTCTTTATAGAAAATGATTTAAGCTAGGAAGAAAAAAAATACAGGAAAAATTGAATAGATGGGCCAAAGAGCAAAGAAATAAAGATAAAGAGATAAAGTTTTGGAAGGGTCAGAGTAGAGGGAGTCTGGAAAGTATGGACGGAGTTGGAAAAGGAAAATAGAATGGAAGGTGAGGAGAGAGAGGAAGTTGGGGCAGGAACAAGTAAGAGTAATGAGAAGGAACAAAATTTCGTTTAAGCCAGGAAGGTGGCACAGGAGAGAGGAGCAAGGAAGGAGATAAAGAGAAAAGGAAAACCAAAAAGGGAGGGAAAGAGATAAAAAGGGGGGAAAAGATTTGTATTTTGGAACACAGCGGGTTTAGTAAATAAAGATAAAGATTTTTGGAAATACATAGGAAAGTTTGATTTCATTAGTTTATGTGAAACATGGCTAGAAAAATAGGGATGGGAAAAGATTAAAGACAAGATGCCAAAGACGCACGAATGGACATGCAGCTATGCTAGGAAAGTAAAAAGAAGAGGGAGAGTAAAGGAAGGTTTTGTAATAAGCAAAAAGAGGGGGGAAGTAGGTAGTAGGTTAATTAAGAAGGAAGAGGGGGATGTAGGGGTATCAGAAATAATAGGAGAGAAAGAAAGTTGTAGGATTTTTTCGGTATACAACTCGGGGGGATGGAGAGAATTGAAGGAAAGAATGAACAGGTTATTAGAGGACGAGGAGGGGGAAAATATTATAATAGGTGGTGATTTTAATATAAGGATAGGAGAATTAGGAGGTTTAGACATAGAGAAGATGGAGTTGGAAAGAAGAAGTAAAGATAAGATAATCAGTAACGGAGGAAGGAATTTTGTAGAATGGGTACAAGAGAAAAGATGGTATATATTAAATAGAATGACAGAAAGAGATTGGGAAGGCGCACACCTATGTAGGAGCTAGAGGTAGTACGGTAATAGAGTATGCGGTAGTAAGTGAAAATGCGCACGAGAAGCTTGTAAAATTTAGGATAGATGACAGAGTGGACTCAGATCATATGTCATTAATTCTGGAAGTGGAAATAAAGGAAGGAAGGGGACAAGAGGAAGAAGAGGAAGGAGAAGCAAGAAAAGAAGAGGAAAAACTAGTTGTCCAGTGGGATGAAGATGCTATACAGAAGTATAAAGAGACGACGGAGGAATTATGCAAAGAAGAAGGACAAGTGTAGATCGGTGGAGGAGAAATGGCAAAGAATTAAGCAAATTGTACATGGAGCAATGGTTAAAAAAAGGGTGAGAATCAAGAAAAAGAAACTAGGACATAAAGACTGGTGGGACAGGAGCTGTACTAGAAAGAAGAGGGAGGTGCATAGGATGTACAGGAAGTAAAGAAACGACAAAATAGGCAGGGACAGGTACATTGAAGAAAAAGGAAAGCTGAGAGATCTGCAGTTAAAGAAACAAGAAGAAAAGAGACGGAAGAAAGAAGAGAAGTTAAGGAAATTAAAGAAAAAAGCAGAAGTTTGGAAATACATAAATAAAAAAAGGAACAAAAAGGTATGGGTATAAAATCAAGAGAGGACGAGTAATTATAGAGGTATCTCGCTATTATGTACGGCGTACAAGGTTTATGCGGAGGTACAAAGGAGCAGGCTAGAGATGAAAGCTGAAGAGAAGAGGATGGTTCCGGAAAGTCAGGCGGGTTTTAGAAGAGGAAGGTCAACGATAGATAACATATTTGTGCTTGATAAATAGGCAATATATTAGAAATGTCTTTGTGTTCTTTAAATCTCAGTGCGCCTGAGTTCTATGTCTGACCGTTCTAGTGAGTTTGCCTATCTAGGATTAAAAAATGAAGTACTTAGACACTTTAAAATGTTCAAGGCAATGGCTGAAGCGCACTTTAACAAAAAGGTGAGTCGTTTCAGATGCGATAACGGCCACGAGTATATCTCCAACGAAACAAGAGAATATTTCGAGAGTAACGGTATACAATATGAATTTACAATCAGGTATACTCCACAGCAGAATGGGGTCGCAGAACGTATGAATAGAACGATTATAGAAAAAGTTCGATGTATGATACTTAATTCAAACACAAACAAACGTTTTTGGACGGAAGCGGTGCTGGCTGCTGTATACCTGATCAATCGTAGTCCAACATGTGCCTTGCAAGATAAAGTACCGGCAGAATTATGGTACGGTGAGCGACCAGATCTTCGGAAACTGAGGGTATTC
>NW_020219496.1:19234-33136 GCF_003070985.1 Temnothorax curvispinosus | reverse complement strand
GCAGCAGTAGTCGCTATTGACCTTTTGCACTTGAAGCACTGCATAAGTGATGCGCCAAGCCGGTCGTGAAGAGATCAGGGATACGTCAACTGCGTAGGTAGCAGATGGTAAAGCGTCAGAAAGCCTCGGACAGCAAACAGCAGCAATACGCGCAGAAGCCCTCAGATGGTAACACGTGCGCAAGATAGGTATGAAATCAGAACAGAGAGAGAGAGAGAGAAAGGGAGAGGGAGGGAGGTAAGCCTTAAAATAATATAATTAAACTTATATTGTGCGTAATTCGTCGACGATGAAGATGGTGATAGCGTGTGTGTTCGTAATTTCTTCGTTCTCCATGATTGGATATGACATAGTTAAAGATGACAACTAAAAGAAAAAGAAGAAAAGTCGAGAGAGACAGAGAAAAAGAAAAAAAAAGAAACAGAGAGAACGAGAGAGAGAGAGAGAGAGAGAGAAAGAGAGGCGGGGCCGGAGAGTTAAGAATTCACTTTCGTAATCAAAGAGATAAGAAGCATGTTAAAAATTTTGTATATAAAAATTGTACGTATTTTTTTCGAGGTTTTTAATTAATTATTAAAAATGTATTTATATCGTTGTAAAAAACATGAAATTAATTTAAATAAAGATTTTTCTGTACAAAGTCATTTGAAAGTCATGTTATGTATATACCGTTAAATTTTTTTTAATGTGTTATTATTAAAAAGCAATAGCGTTGCAAATGTTGTTTTGTGTAATGATATAGAAAAAAAGCTGAATGGCGCGCGCGTAGCGCGCGCTTGTAATGTTCTAGTAAGATAAAGAATATTAGACATAATTTTTTTTCGTCAAGTAACTATTTACCTTTACATTTAATCACTTATTTTACTAATCTAAGTAATCTAGTTACAAGTTTTTTTTTTAAGACTTCCACCAATCTTCTAAAGTAGTCTACAATTCAGTTTTTGAAAAAAAGGCTTTATAACCGCAGTCCATTTTCTTGAAATTAAATAACGCTATGTTAACCACAATTGTGCTAAATATAGTGCCTATTTACTTTCAAATTAGAAAAAAATATTGAGCAAGGCATGAGTCAAATTTTTTTTCACTGGAATGTTTTTAAATTTCATACATGGTCTCAAACTTTGGCCGGCAGTATACAATTTATAATAGTAGTGAAGCTGATATATAATAGTGATTAATTAAACATCAATGTATTGTCCATTAAGTAAATTTGTAGCGATTTCTTGAAGTATATTTTTTAAAAAGAATTACAAAAAAAAAGAGAAATAACATACATAAATAAATAAAAACTTAGAACTTTATAATAAATGTCATATTGCTAGCACGTTATTTCTTGTACATTATTTTTTTTTCTTGTAATTCCTTATAATTCTTTTTGTAAACTATAAGTACTTAAGAAATGCACTATAAATTTTTACTTGTGATGTTGTGATTACCGATACATAAAAAAGTGTGCAAATTAGAAACTTGCACATTGCTTCCTCATCATTACAGATCGCTACCATTGCTCCTGTTTGGCGTATCGCCTTATATAGTTGTAACTAACCGTTGAAAACTGTCATTAGTTTAGTTATCGTTTCTTGTAATTTTGCGTAAAACGTCGGCGGATCGCGACCAGTAGAATTATGCGACTCACCTGTCGATGCTGCCATCGCCCATCCGCCGACGGCATCCACTCCCCCCGAAAAGGGAGCAACTACTCGCCCGCAGCGACATGTTCCAGGACCGCGGGGACTTCATTCTCAGTCAAGCCGTTTTACGGCAAACATCTTTGGAAGTCCAGCCGTCTCACGGCGCACACTTCATTCGTCGTCAAGCCGTCCTACGGCACACCGCCATACACTCATCGTCACACCGCCGTAAGGCACTCATCGCTAAGAGATCTCGGGACATCTACGGCACGCGCCGACTCGAATCTCCGGAAAGCCTCTCGATCTCCCTGGAGTGTGCACTTCTCCTGCTTTCTTACTTACCTGCTTGCTGCCTCGCTTTGCCTGCTGCCTTGCTCCCTGCTTGCTGTCTCGCTTTGCTTGCTGCTTTGCTTTACCTGCCTGCTGCCTTGCCTGCTTGCGGCCGCCTGCCTGCTGCTCTGCTTGCTTGTTGCACGTGCCTGCCGAAGAAGAAAGACATCTCTCCGAAAGACGGCCGACCGAACGGTGAGTCGCTTTCGCTCTATTCGTTTATCGTTAATCGTGAGGAGAATTTCTACCCCCCTCTGGTCCTTCAAGCAAACTCGCTAATAACGCAAATCTCGCCTCCGGGGCGAAACAATCCCTGTTCAGTTCCTATTTTATTTCGCTCACAAAGCTCCTCTTATGAGGAAGCTTGTATTTTATTCAATGCATAATTATTAGTATTTATGAGTTTGACTTTCTCATAGAGGAAGCTTTATGAGCGAAATAAAGGAGGCTTTAGGAGCAATGATAGCGATCTGTAATAATGAGAAAGTAATGTGCAAGTTTCTAATTTGCACACTTTTTTAAATTTTAAATTTAATCTTTTTATGAATTGATAGAGGGTCAGCTTAGTAACACAAGTGGACAAGTGCGGTTTTATAATCGACGCAATGTCAAATCGATGTTGACTTTGGGACTTCAGGCTACATAGGCAAAATATCGGTAATCCCTTCACCGATCCTTGCCAAATTCAATAACAACCTACTTTTAATGATACTGTACCCATAAAAAAATCGATATCTCTAAATTTGCGGAAATTAAGGCAATCATGTAGATTTTTTTTAGACAGAAATCGGTATTGGGATTTGACATAGAGGCGGGGCTTAACCAAATATAACGCAGAACGGCTAACACTTTCTCATATAAAGGCTATCACTTTCTTCATTTTTAATGCATTTTTCCAGACTTTGACACGATCAATTTTCTCTAAATTGCCAAATAAATGTTTGACATGTATGAACCACTCATTTTGGGATTAGGAAAGCAATAAAATGGAACATTAAAGTTTTTGGAGCCTTATTTTCACAACTGCGAACTGATTAATTAATTCTGCTCGTAGATTTTCAACGCAGAAAATAAAATTCAACATCAATAATAATAAAAATACAACGCAAAGCCGGTACGACCGCACACCAAGCCTGTATATATGTAGGTACAATGCCACGAGATCTGTGAGCCCTGGGTACTTTCACTTTTGATCACCACCAGATGTCATGGCGACGAATGTCAGATCCCAATAACCCCTTCAACAATCCTCCTCAAATTCAATACCACACACAACCTTCCTTTAATGATACTCTATATAAAAGTACATGTATAACTTGTACTTTTTAAGCAGAAATCGGTGACTCATCGCCATCAATCCTCGCCAAATTCAATACCAAACTTCCTTAAATGTCTTTCTTTAATGATACTTTATATGGAGTCCCCCGTAGCCCTCGGCGGGGGAACAGATGAAGAGTAGAAAGGAAGGAAAAGGGCGTCGGAAAAGAGGAGAGGGAACGTGGAGGAAGAAAGGTAGGCGTGAAGGAAGCCGAAAGGAAGTGGAGTAAATGGAAGCGATGTGGAAAATAAAGCGGAACGGCAGAAATCTGTTCGAGAAAAGGGGGGTTTTTCAGTCGCTCTCGGATGAGAGCTTTTCAGTGTCTTACACCATTCAGTGATTGACACATGGCCTCTTAACCTATCTGTAACACTCTACACTTAACCCAACAATAAAACTTTGCACTCAACCTATCTGGAATATTTATTCATACTATTTATATAATTCTCTTAGTCGACTTAATGAATTGAAATATTATATTCAAAACTTTCCAATTTTTACGTTTAATTAGTTTAATAATGTCTATCTCTTCAAGAAAACCAATCGCTCTCAGATCCCTATCCATTTTAATTCTCAGCTCGTCATAGTGGCGACACTGCAGAATCACGTGGTTCAAATCTTCCCTCTCATGACCACAGTCACATCTCTCACTATCGACGTATCCCTTTCTCTTCAGAGAAGAACCTAAGTTGAAGTGGTTTGCTCTCACTCTATTAATCCAAGTTATAAAATATCTTTCCTTATCCAACTTCGAAAACCATGGTTTAGTGGCCCGTCGTTCATAGAAATTCGAGAAGTAAAAAGCACCCTTGTACGCCGCCTCAGCCATAATCGAACTCTGTGTTGTCTCCCACGTATCTTTCCTTATTATACTACTCATCATATCGCTCAGCGGAACGACGATAGTAGGGTCCGCTTCCTCGGTAGAAGCCTCCTTGGCCAATGCATCCGCCAGCTCATTACCCAGTATACCCTTATGAGAGGGAATCCATACAAGAACGACTCTCCTCTCGTGTTTATAACACAGCTCGAACAATATTCTTCTAGCTTCTATAATATATTGATTCCTATAAACATCCAGTATATTGCTCCGAATACTCATCAGCACCGACTTACAATCCGATAGAATAACCATATCCTTTGCCCTCTTCTCGATCTGACAAAGCAACAGCCGCAACGCGACCATCACCGCGAAGGCCTCCGCAGTGTACGACGAACACATAAACGGGAGACTAATTTTATATGCGATCTCCTGATCACAGATAATCAGGGAGGCACCAGTAGATCTCTTGTTTTCGTCTTGTGATCCATCAGTAAAGACAACTTCTGGCGATTCCAAATTATATTGAGAAGTAACCTCCCGGATCAAAATTTCATCTGAAAATTTTTTGTATTTTCTTTTCAAACCGATGTCAAAATCAACCAAAGGAACGAAGGTATGTGCGTCATAATTCCCCTGGAAAACCTCGTACCTCCGCGATGGGCCCAACCATTCTCTTCTTTTCAAGGAAGACCTCCAAATCTCCGACAGGAGGGAGAATCTATACGTAGGGAGGAGAAATCGTGCATAACTCTCACAATCAAAGGCACGCTGCAGTTTCTGACATAGGCCGTTTTGGTTGTACACCATTGCTTTCCCACACAGCAAAACTTGTTTCAGAAAGCTTTCCGAAAGATAACTTGGAAATTAATATTTAAATGTATAATTGAAATCATTCAGAAATATTTCTGAAACGTTTTATCAAAATAATATATCATTGAAAGCTTCCCAAAAGATAACTTGGAAATTAATATTGAAATGTAACATTGAAATCATTCAGAAGTATTTCTGAAACGTTTCATTGAAATCATTTATGACACTTTTCACTGAAATATTACGAAGCATTTCAGAGAAATATGCAACGACGCCGCTAGGTGGCGCATGATGGTAAGACTAACTCGCAAGTAAATTTCAGTTGGAATCTAATATAAGCAGGCCTCCGGCGAAGCAAAATCATGACTATGATCAAGAATATGTTTTACGAAGGACAGGAAATTGTTCCGGATGACCCTATACAAGGTGATCTGAAACAATTTGATATGAGAAAAAATATCTGAAATATTTCTCATATATTTTTGAAACATTTTAGAGATATTTTTGAAGCATTTCAGAGATATTTCTTAGGCATTTCTGAGGTATTTCTTAAGCATTTCAGAGATATTTCTTAAGCATTTCAGAAATATTTCTGAAGCATTTCAGAATTATTTCAAAAATATTTCTGAGATTTCAGAAACATTTCTGAAATCTCAGCTTGGCGGACATTTTAGCTTTCTGAAACATATTTGAAACATGTCTAAAATGTTGTTTTGAAAGGTTTCATATTTCATTGACAGTTTTTTGAAAGCTTTCTGAAATATTTCGGTGCTATGTGGGTTGTTGATAAAATTACTTCCAAGCATAAAAGCTCGGTCACGAAGAGATCTGACCTTTGCTTCTGCCACGATTACATTATTCGGGGTACTGTTCCTGTACCCCAGAGCAGTGCGTATACCCATAAATTGAGCTCGTTCTAACTTGAGTGTATACGAGGCGTCTCTAGGGAAATACACAAAGATACCATAATCTATAACAGATCTAACGAGGCTCTTGTAGAGCATTAATGCGGTGTTAGTCTCCATACCAGTAGAAACATGGCAAAGATATCTCATAATAGAATTGGCTCTATTTACTTTTCCTCTTATCTCATGTGTTTGCCGATGGAAAGTCAAACCACTATCCAGCTAGATTCCCAGGAATTTAGCCTCACCACTATTATACACCCTGGTTCCCTGTATATTGATAAACAGGTTCCTATCCACGTAACCGCTCCTGGAAAATTCCACCAGTACCGTCTTCTTCGGTTCGAGTGCCAAACCAATCAACATAAGTCTTTCAGCGATCACGTTAACGGCACGCTCCAATAGTTCACGATTCCTTCTTCTACTAATCCCAGAAACATACAGACCAATATCATCGGCAAATTCTACTGCCTCCACTCCCTCCGGCAACTCCGCGCACAAACCCTGCGTGAATAGAGAATACATGATAGGGCTAAGAACCGCGCCCTGCGGGAGCCCTCCGTAAACAAGGCGATCCACGTATTCTTGAGAATTTATAATAAATCTCACCCTTCTACAGTATAGCCATTTACTGATGAATCTAGCAATGTTTACAGGGCATTGAAGCGCCACCAGCTTGTCCATCATGATCCAGTAATTCACACAGTCATACGCCGCAGATACATCCAAAAAGGCTGCCAGGGTATATTCGTTAGAACAAATAGAGGCACGTATATCCGCCGTAATGCGTGCAAGGTTATCGGCACAAGATTTACCCCGTCTAAATCCGCTCTGTGATTTGCTAAATTTATCCTCGTTCTCCGCCCACCACGTTAGTCGTTCATTAATGAGTCTCTCCATCAGTTTGCCTACACAAGATGACAATGAAATAGGTCGCACCTTCTCTCGTCCTGGTTTATCAATAAATATAACCTGATACAGTTGCCAATCCTCCGGGAGGACTCCCGTTCGCCATACAGAGTTGAATAGCTGTAAAAGGCACTCCCTACCTGAATCCGGCAAGAGGCGTAACATCTTGTATTCCACGCCATCCAGCCCCGGTGCAGAGTCTCTCCTGGCCATAGTTATAACCCTATCCAGCTCCGCCCTCAAAAAAGGGGTATCAAACTCACCGCTAGCTCTCATGAAGTTATTATAAGGTTTGTGACCGACAGTAGGGGGGGACAAGCTGTCCGTCGTTCTCCTAATTTCCGATTCTCTGTCAGTGGACTGCCATTTATTCCAAGTAACGTTATTCCTGGCCTTCTTAAATATACGGATAGTCCTCCAGACATATCCAGGGTCCGTAAATCTGTTTATTCCCTGGCAAAATTCCTTGAAATTTTCTTTCTTCTTCTCGTTGAAAGTCTTTTTAGCCAACGCGCGGCACCTTTTGTATTCAACCCAGGAGTGAATGGATTTATGTTTCCTAAAAGCAGAAAGAGCAGATTTCCTATTCCTGATCACCTCATCGCATTTCGCATCCCACCATCTATGGGATCTCTTGTTTTTATTTGGCTCCTTATTTTCCATGGTTATTGTTTTTCTTCCTGAAGCTCTGGCAATACCATTCTTGAGAATCTCTATAAATGCCTTATAGTAAAAATCAATATTAGAATCAAGAGTAACCGTATTCGTTACCGAAAATGTTTCAAAGATCTCCTTAGAGATTAATTCACGATATCGCTCCCAGTCCGTTCTTTTGGTGAAAAGCCGATTAGTTAGTTTTCTATAAATTTGTGTCTGTCGATCAATTCGAAAAATCAATGGAAAATGATCGCTTCCCCAATTATCATCCTCCTGACTGCACTCCATCACGTCAACCAAGCTCACAGAGCCAAACAAGAGATCCAGGTTGGAGTCACGCTGACCACTGTAGCCTAGTCGTGATTTCGTGTCCACGTTCATACACAGTAAATCATTTTCGTTCATAATATCCAACAGAGTGTCCCCACTCTCATTGGTTGAATCACAATTCCAGAGAGTGTTATGCGCGTTGAAATCTCCAAGAATAATAACATCCTCTCCAATACTCCGCAAGGAGTTGAACACTGCCCGAAAATCCTGTCTAGCAATAGCCTTTCTCGGGTGTCTGTAAACAGCTACCAAATTAAAGTTATGTTTCAAATTCTTTGTTTTAATACAGACTATATCATACCCAATCGGAGGAGCCACGATGGGGACAACATCAAAATTCATATGTGAACGAATTGAGATTGAGACTCCACCGCTACCCAAGAGGTTATCACTATTCAGAGTTCTGAATCCAGGGAAATAGACCTGGCTGCGTTCCGAACATTTTGTTTCCGTAAGGACCACTATATCGTAGTCCATGACTCTCTTAGATAACTCCTGCTTACGGCCTCTAAAACCCTGACAATTCCATAACAATAAACTGAATTATTCCGTCAAATGGGAAGACAAAGTTTCCCCCTCGTTGTTCATCTGTGTTTCATATTCCATCTCGACAGTCTCACTGGGTCGCGGAGGACTCCCTTCTAATTGTCCACGTACATACATTCGCTTGAGTGCCTCAATCAAAAGACTTTTCACCTGTGGATCACTTTGTAGCAATAAAAGGATTCCCTCGACAATATCTCTGGCATTCGACATCCCCGCAGAAAACATCATGCCTTTCCTCCCCTCGTAGGAGGAAGCATCCTTGCTGTCACTTTCCACAGTTGCACCACTGCGACAGGCCCCCAGCGCCAAGCCTCTCCTGTTCTGGTTAATTTCCTCTTCTCGAAGGTTAAATTGTTTATAAAAAGAGCGGGAGGGAGCTATCCTCCTATTGTCCTTCTGAGTCTCATCACGGGGATGTTTATCCCTGTAGTCCTTTTTTGATTTAGAAATTTCTACCTCGTTCCGGGAATTAGATTTAGTTTTTGCAGAGTACATCATGCCACCTCTGGGCTCCGGTAGAGTGGGCCACGCCCCCGGGTTCACGTATCTATCTTGGCTGGACAACACTGAAGCGTCACCGCCTTCAACAATTTTTCGTGCTCTGTAAAATGAGAAATTATTTTGCGCTATCACAACATTGATTTTTTTATTTTTGTCAAAAATAGGACATCCTCTAAACGTGGATCTATGAGGACCATCGCAATTACAACACCTCACCGATTTAGAGCATTGACCGTGGGCCTTGTCACCACATATAATACATTTCGTCTCGCTCTTACATGCGTTCTTTGTGTGTCCGTATCTAAAACAGTTATAACACTGTCTAACCTGCGTGATATAAGGTCGTACTCTCAAGCCAACCATATTATTAAATATTTTAAGGTCTCTCAATTTATTATCTCTAAAAATAATAATAATGTTATCTGTTTCTACAAGAGAGGCAGTCCTATTTGTAGCGTCCCACTTACGTCTATACATACGTTCCAAACTAACTATATTTGTCTTATCGCTAATAGCTGCCCACAGATCAGGGATCGCAGAAGGCCAATCCGTTATAACACCTTTACAAAAAATTTGGTGTTTTTCTATATTAGCAGTTAACGTTTTAGTCTTAAGTCTCTCCATTTGTTCTAGCGCAAAATTAGCCGATGATCCCTTTTCAAATTCTGCTTCAGCCGCAAAGTGATTTAACATAACGACATTGATTGGACGGATCTTTAATTCAGATAGGATCATCCATATTTTAATATGATTCCTACCTTTTCTTGTTAATGTTTGCTCTGGGGGGAGCCGGAGGGACAATGATACCTTACCCTCCTGATCGTCGGGGAATCTATTTAGATTGCTCTCTACTTCGCCCATGGGTGCTGTGCTCTCAATCAATTTCGATCCGCATACCCTGCATATCTCTCTTTCCACCGTAGCCCGCGTGTTGCGCATCTCCATATCAAGTGTAATAACAGGCGGCACCTGTGAGTTGAGCATGCCTGGATCACGTGCGTCATCAGCCGGTACTGCGTGGGCACCTGTAATCGCATCTGAATTCGCGGAAGCTTGATTAACTAAAAGATCGCAACCCCTGCTATTGCACATTTCCTTTTTATTTTTCTTTACGTCTTCCAGATTATTTGCATCTCCCGTTTTTCGCCTTTTCGCACCACCACGGTCCCCATTCCGCACCACAGTCCATGCTTCTTTCTCTTTCGGTCTCTCGGTATTAATTGCCTCGATGATTTTGTCAAAGTCCTTCTCCGACAAGCCAGTCTTGACGCGATTATTGATCAATTGATCTGAATCTGTGGCCTAATACCCAATATGCTCTCTCATTTCATCCGAGTCCTCCATCTCCAATCGTCTCTTAAACAGCGGAAAGAAAGAAAAAAAAGATATATCGCTCCCCCTCCGAGGGGGGAGCCCACAAAAATTCTTTATTCCCTCCCAAAAATTCCAGCCCAAAGAACACCGAAAATATGACCTCAAGATTGCATCGACCGATTATATCCCTCTACGCAACTGTATATTCCAAACTAGGTTAAGTGCCGATACGCGCTAACACGTCCGTCTCGATAGGCCGCTCAAACGGAACTCCTTCGAGAAAAGGCCTGAGAGAGAGGTTAAGTTGACGGTGAGCTTGGGCGCTAGAGGAGATGGCATAGGAGGTGAAAGCGGCAGAGAAGACCATGCGTCTTCGCAACGTGTAGCGACGGATGGGCGGCGAGATCGAAAGATCGAAGGAAGGGATCGATGGAGCGAGGTGAACATGTAAGGAACGCGCGTGGTGACGGCTGAGGAGAACTGTGGGGTAAAGCGAGCGGTTGTGGAAAGCAAGTGGTGATGATGGAAAGAATTTAGCCGGCGGGATAGCGTGGAGGCGGCGAGGCATTGGTGGGCTCCGGCTGGGGCTGAGACGGCGCGGGGTGCCGGCCCCTCCAAAAGAGTGGGTTGGCACCACTGCGGGGCGTCGAGGTGCAGCATTGGGGCTCGCGGTGCCTGCGCGCACGGCGACGAATGAGAGATCGACTGTCGCGGCGGCGAATGGGGGATCGCTAGGAGGGTCAATGCGCAATCAATCGAGGATGGTAGGTCGATCGTAGAAGAGGAATGCCCGGCGAGAGCACGTGTACCGAAATTGAGGTGGTAGACCAAGAAGTGGAGAAGGTAAAAACAGCGAGCAAAAAAAAGAGAGAAACAAGGAAGCAGAAGAAGAATAGGGAAGAAATAGGTAGAGGTAAAGGAAGTAGAAAAGTAGAGAAGAAGAAAGTAAGTGACAGGAGGGAGGAAAGACAGGTGGCATACACAGGTCGGAAGAGGACAGGAAAAAAGTGAGATAGAAAAGGTAGAGAAGAGCAGAAGAGAAACGGCGATGAAGATGTCAGAAGAGGAGAAGAGAGAGTAGTAAAGGAGGATATAGTAAGTTACAAGAGAATAACAAAAAAAAGAATTAAGAAAGCAAGAAAAATTGCAGCGTCAAGTGGAAGAGGAGAATGAGAAGAGAAAGCAAAAAAAGGAACAAGCTAGACAAGCTGAGGAAGCAAAAACGTAAAGATGAGAAGAGAAAGAGAAAAGAAAAGGAGAAGAAACAAAAAGAGGAAGAGAAACGTAGTAAACAGAAAAAAGAGCAAAAGAAAAAAAAGAGAGAAAACGTAAAGAGGAAGAAAAAAAGCGTGAAAAAAAGAAAAAGCAGGAGGAGGAGAACCTAAAGAGGAAGCAGAAAGAAGAGAAGAAAAAGCGGGAAAAGTTTAGAAAACTAGAAGAAAAACAGAAGAAAGAGAAAAAAAAGAAATTTGAGGAAGAGCTAAAAAGACGGGAAGAAGAGAGGAAAGAGACTCAGGAAAGAGACAGAGGCGCGACGGCAGGCGGAAATGAAAAAGGATGGAGTAGAGTATGTAATGGTTTGCTATGTTTATTTGCTATGTTTTCTGTATTTAGGGCGCAGGTAGAAGGAGAGGAAAGTGAGAAGCGGTGAAACGGAAGGATAGAGAGAGAAAGGGAGAGAGGGCGGAATAAGGAGGAGTCGAGGAAGGAATTCGGACCCGAGAAAAGGCGGAAAGCGGAGAAGGAGGCAGAAGGAAAAGAAGAATGGAAGCCGAAGAGGGTGGTCGAGGGATAAGAAGGGAAAGGGTGAGAGGGGAAATAGTATGTAAGATCGCACAATGGCCAGGCTCTGTTAGGATGAGATTATAAGTTTGTAAAGGGTTGGGTACTAAAACGCCATGTGTGTTGGATAAAAAGAGGTCAAGGAATAAAAGATATGTAAAGGTTTGGGTACGTTCCTTAAAAACGTTTTGTTAAACCGATAGGTAAACAATAAAGGAATTGATTGATAATGATACTTTATATAAGATTACATATATAACTTATACACTTTTCAGGCAAAAATTGGTAACTTCTTTGCTAAAACTTTATCCATAAAAAAAATTTAGCTTGATATCTCAAAATTTGCGGAAATTAAAGCAATTACGTAATTTTTTTAAACAGGAATCGGTAATCCTTTTATTATTACCAATTTTTCTAATTCTATTATATTCTTTAATCTCTTCTACCCCTATTTCATATTTAATATTATCATATATAATTCTTGATATCTCAAAATTTGCAAAAATTAGAACAATCACATAGATTTTTTTAAACAAAAATCGGTAACCCCTTTATTATTAGCAATTTTTCTAATTTTATTATATCCTATAGTCTCTTCTATCCCTATTTCATATATAATTCTTTAAGATTTGGTTAATCAGTTCTTAAGTTGTAGAATTTTCGATAAATTTGGCACATACATATTGGCATCAAAAACTAGAAAAACA
This sequence comes from Temnothorax curvispinosus, assembly GCF_003070985.1. Lineage (NCBI taxonomy): Eukaryota > Metazoa > Arthropoda > Insecta > Hymenoptera > Formicidae > Temnothorax > Temnothorax curvispinosus. Next base: position 20,573 of record NW_020219496.1, on the reverse strand, counting down.
ATTTTTTCTTTGGTCTTTTCTACCCCGATTTCGTATATAATACTTTAAAATTTGGTTGATTAGACCTAGCTTTATACGCAATCAAAGGTTCATTACACGAGGTTTACGAAAACAAAGCTTCCTCTATGAGGAAGTAATTGGTTTTCAATTCCTGCAACGGCCAATTTCAATTGTAAATTACTTAGTTAATTGTGTGAAACAATAATGTTAATTGTATGGAGCATATTTAACATAACCATGCTGTAATAAACCATATACAGAGTTACACATGGTGTCATCAACGCTTTTCACTTCCGGTTTAATTCCATATCAAAAACGTCTAAGGTATTGTCCAGACAATCCTGTATAATTAATTAAGAAATACAAAATTATATTTTTATTGATTAATTTAATAATTTTATTTTTGTTGTCTGTTATTCCTTTTTTAAACTTTCTGTTTAATTTTTCAAAAGCATGACAAGCGCCTAAAGATATTAAACTGTAATCGTAACTCTAGATTATGACGTACGAGAGTCTGTATGCGTTTGACCTAGAAATGCCTAAATCAGAAATGGGAGGAATTAATGATGCCAAGTGTGCTTTCCTCTTTTCGCGATCGATTTCGTTGATAGCTTGAACGTTAAGCAACCATTAAGCTTTACATTCTATTCAATCAAAAATATTGTGGACCCGCTTCTTTCCCGAAATAATCCTTTACTCTCATGCATTTACTCAAAGTTCTCCGACCAATGTCGTGCGCGGGTGCATTTGCGTTTGCATGCAGTGCGTGTTTGCGTGTGTACGTCTAATAATAGGCGTGTTTGGTGAACAGATGAACACGAACATTCTTTATTGCAAACTAAGTTTTAAAGCAATAAATCCAAATTTATCGGAAAGCTGCGAACGATGGAATTGAGATCATCTAAAAACGAAAATTCAAAGTAAAATGATCTAATTACATTTAGAGTAATTTCCAACGTATTTATATATTTTTAACAATATGAAAAACGTACAAATTTCCGTCTAGGTCAACTTAGGCTAAAAAAGTTTTCTTTCTTGCGCAAAGTTCGAAAAAAAAGAGGCTAATTGTAAGTTGCCAGAGAGTAAACAGGCTCTCTCGCTAGCGCTTCGGATACAATTTACTGCGTGGCGCACAATAATTAATGTAACAGTAATATTTTATGTAGGTACTTTCTGTTTTAATGTAATTAAAAATAAACGGGCACAGTAACAACTGTGCCGCAAACAACACGTAGAACTGCGCCAACTGTCACTATTTCATGTTAAAATATTCAGCGAAGGAAAGTAGACGTAGGGCTACGTCAACTGTCACTATTATTTAGCGAAAGACAGTTAACGT
>NW_020219496.1:0-14234 GCF_003070985.1 Temnothorax curvispinosus | reverse complement strand
CATAATTTTGTGATGTGTATCACTTGGGTTATAATTTTTCGGAAATAAAGATACTACTGCTTAGATTTTTTCGAGATTTTTCGAGATATAAAGATTACGTCTACCACTTGTTACTTAAATTTTTTCGAGGTATAATACTACCATTTTCTTTTTTTTCGACGTAACAACATATAGGTACACTACTATGCGTGAACTTGGCGCCTTTTTTTACCTTTTTTTAAAAAAGTAATTTTGTACGGATATCACGCCTTTTTGTAGTGTTACGCATCTTAATCTTATAAACAATATATCCTATAATCTCATAAGCAGTATATACAAGGTATGAAGCTAAAAGTGTTACGGACTATTATTTCTAAAGAAAACAACAATTTATTATTTTGCTTAGTTTTTTAAAAATAATAATCTGTAACCCTTTTAGTATTACACCTTGTATATATTTTTCAATTTTAACATAAAACATAATCGCAATATAGCATGATTAATGTTAATAAGTCGTTAACTGTAAAATTCTTTACTTATTTTTATTCGCGTGTCTTACTGAATGTTGTTCGCAACTGTATATGTACCGATATCTTCAGGTATCGATATTTTTGATAATTACAGATGGACACCTGTAACACGTGTCTGAAATTTACCCGATTTGTTTATTCTTTTATTTCCTTCAACTAATCGCAAATTAATTCTATTTGATAAAAGCAATTCTGTTAAATTTCTTATACATAACGCATCGTTTATAATTTTCTATTATAAATATTAAATAGTACGATATATATATATTCGTACTTACATCCTTGAAAATTATTTCGAGAATTCGAGCGAATGTACCAACTAGATAAAATTATCTTTCATATTTTGACAGTTGAGTAGGAACATATTTGAGTTAACGAAAAATGATTCTCTGAAACCGCACGTGTGTGTAAATAATTCAGTAGAAAATATATAATCTTCATTTCAAAATACATTTGCACACTACGTACCAAAAATATATAATATGATAACGTAGTTTTTGCTATTCAATTAATTGAATTTCAGAAAAAAAAAATTTAAAAGTATATAACTATGTCACTCAATAAAAAGACATAGACGCAAATTGAATCATATATATTTAATTGCCTGCTCATTAAATATAAAGTGCAAACACATAGAAATTGTATATTTTTCTATACTTAAATGCAATAGGAAGAAATAATTAAACAAGTATCCTTGCATAGGAATATTATGCATAATTTTTACAAAACATATTTGAGATTCGCGCAATTCAGATATATAATAAAATTAATAACACTTTTATAAATCTTAGGTATATGTTAATAATACGACATTAGCTTTTTAATCATGAAACTTACAAACTAACGGAAAAAGATTCGTATCCTAAATGCCAATAATTTTTCTAATGTAACAATAATACTGAAAATATATGAATAGAAATATATACCGCTAGGGAATTTTTAAGTCGATTCTTATGAATCAAGCTTGAATTCGATATCTAGGTGTCCATAGTGCGCTTCATAGTTTTCGGTGCTTAGGTGTATTAATACCTTGAATTCGATGTCTAGGTGTTCCGCGTTGCCGATGACGAGGTCCACATAGTGCGCTCTGTAGTTTTCGGTGTCTACGTGTATTAATACCTCGAATTCGATATCTACGTGTCCTACATTCAGATTTAAAGTTATTAATACACCTAGACACCAAAAACTACAAAGCGCACTATGTGAACCTCGTCATCGGCAACCTGGGACACGTAGACATCGAATTCAAAATATTATTACACCTAAACACCAAAAACTACGGAGCGCGCTATCTGGACCTCGTCATCAGCAACCTGGGACACCTAGACATCAATTTCAAGGTATTAATACACGTAGACACCGAAAACTACGGAGCGCACTATGTGGACTCATCATCGGAAACCTGGGACACGTAGACATCGAATTCAACGTATTATTACACCTGGACACCGAAAACTATGAAGCGCACTATCTGGACCTCGTCATCAACCTGGGATACCTAGACATCAAATTCAAGCTTGATTCATAAGAATCGACTTAAAAATTCCCTAGCGGCACTTTCTGCCAAGCAGAGAGAACCTTCTTTTCCGGCAGCGGTGGTAATACGATGTAAGGATACGAAATCTCTCCAGATAAACATAAAGCAATTGACTCAATATATGTATACAATATATATATATATATATATATATATATATATACCTAATTTACCTAAATAGAAATCTTTCTCCTGACCGATAAGTCTATCGACCTAATTTCGAAATACGCGCGCGATATCGAAACTGGCGATACCTGCGCCGCCAGCGTCGAAAAAGTGAAAGTGACGTTTCTCTGATAATCATAATAATATTGAATGAGAGCGTCGACGTATCTTAACAACGTATCTTAATAAAAAATTTTCACATTTAGACTTTGCGTCGCAATATCTCCGCTCGTAGGGCACGTAGCGGGATATTATAAGAGAACCCCCCCCCCCCTAATTCGGCCCCAAGCTATCGATCAAACCTACTTAGAACTTGATCCGTTCACTCGTTATCGAGATCTCAACATCTCGGGTACTCGCAACCCGTCGCGTCGCGTAAGAGTCACGGTCGGTCTCGCTCCGCGTGTACTTGGCGCGAGACACTGCCGTGTCTCTTGATAAGAAACACATTGGCATCGAAAACTACGCAACCGGTTTAAAAAAAATTGGTATCGAAAAATTAACCCCATCACCGCCATTCCCGGAAAATTCTACCTTTGTTTCATATATAATTCTTGAAAATTTGGTTTATTAACAAATGAGTAGTTCGCGGAAAACGTTGCAAGAAAAAATCGGTAACCCTTTTTGGAGACTTTATAGACTTCAGAAAGAAAATGAGACTATATAAGCTATCAAATGACAACTTATTTATTACTCTACGATTATTATTTTCGAAAATATAACAAAAAACTACACAACCGGTTTAAAAAAAATCGGTATCAAAAAATTAACCCCACCACCGTCATTCCCGGAAAATTCTACCCCTATTTCATACATAATTCTTTAAAATTCGGTCTATTAACGAATGAGTAGTTCACGGTCAGACAGACAGACAGACATACAGACATACAGACAGACGTCAGGTTTTTATAATAATTCCATTTCAAGAAAATTGGTTATTAAAAACCATCAAAATTTTATCACAAATGGGACTTCTTAAGCTTTAAAATGAGATGTCATTTATTATTCTACGATTATTAGTTTCAAAGATATAAACGTTCAAAGTGTGACATGTTTTCGTTGCATCGCTGCATCCGTGGATACCCCCCTACCGCGGAAAAAGACGTAGTTCTACATCACAAACAATATTCTACGGAAAGTTAAATTAATCGAATCTTAAAAATAAACGAGGGTCATTATTTTTCCTAATAATTATCAATTTTTATATATCCTGGTAAAACATTTTTTATATAAAAATATATGTAAAAAACTTGCACATTGCTTTCTCATAGTTTTTAAATGTGCAAGTAGAAACTTGTACATTGCTTCCTCATATTTTTTAAGTGTGCAAGTAGAAACTTGTTTAAGTGAGCAAGTAGAAACTTGCACATTGCTTTCTTATAGTTTTTAAGTGTGCAAGTAAACCTGTACATTGCTTCCTCTATGAGAAAACCTGTTTTTTTATGCATAATTATTAGTAGATATTTATTAATTTGGCTTCCTCATAGAGGAAGCAATGTACAGGTTTCTACTTGCACACTTAAAAACTATAAGAAAGCAATGTGCACAAGTTTCTATTTGCTCACTTAAAAACTATAAGAAAGCAATGTACAAGTTTCTACTTGCACATTTAAAAACTATGAGAAAGCAATGTGCAAGTTTCTACTTGCACACTTAAAAACTATGAGGAAGCAATGTGCAAGTTTCTACTTGCACATTTTTTTTATGAATAGAGTATCATTAAAGATAAATTGGTGTTGTATTTGGTTTAATATCTCAAAATTTGCGTAAATTAAAGCAATCACGTAGATTTTTTTAAACAGAAATCGGTAATCTCTTTATTTTTAACAATTTTTATTAATTCTATTATATTCTTTAATTTTTTCTACTCCTATTTCATATATAATTCTTTAAAATTTAATTAATCAGTTTTTGAGTTATAGAAATTTCAGTAAACTTGGCTGTTTTTTTTTTTTGCTTCCTCATAGAAGAAGCTTTGTTTTTGTGAATTTCGTATATGAACCTTCGATTACGTTTAAGTTGGGTTTAGTCAACCAAATTTTTTTAACAGAAATTGGTAACTAATCAACCAAATCCAAAACTAATCTTAACGAATTATATATGAAATAGGAGTAGAAAAGACTGAAAAATATAATAGAATTAATAAAAATTGTTAATAATAAAAGAGTTACCAATTTCTGTTAAAAAAAAACAGCCAAGTTCACTGAAATTTCTATAACTCAAGAACTAATTAATTAAATTTTAAAGAATTATACATGAAATTGGGGTAGAAAAAAACTAAAAAATATAATAAAATTAGAAATAGATTGATATCTCAAATATTGAGAAAGCAATAGCGTAAAACACGCCTTTCTGAAAAATAAAAATTCCCTTAAAATCCGGTCGACGGATTTTAATGAAATTGGAGGAGAACATACTTTCCATGATACTCTATTTGTGTGCAAAACTTCAACCCGGTATCTAAAAAATTGTAGAAGTAGATATGTGTACAAAAAATCCGTACACACACACACGCGCGCGCGCACACACGCGCACACACGCGCGCACACACACACGCGCGCGCGCGGGGTGGTGCAAGGGGCCTTCGGCCCTCCCTCCCGCACCCACCTCCGCCGGTAGGCAGCGTGGACCTCGCTTTATAACTTAAAGCAAAATTATAAAGCATACGCATGGAGGGGTGCAGGGGGCTTACATGCGTAAGCGCACGTAAGCTGGAGGCTAGAACTCTTGTACAACTGTTGAAAATAACCGTTAGAACTGCGGATAATCATCAGCACGACACATTTTCACTAATCGTAAGTGTCGTACTGGACGTAACTGTTAAAAATTATTTAAAAAATTATAAATGGTCGGAACTATTTGTAAAATTGATCCTAAAGCATAGAAATGATCTTTTAGAACTGTCGAAAACAACCGAGAACTGCCGAAAATCTTCAGTATGACACATTTTCACTAAGTGTCGTGCTGGACGTAACTGTTAAAAATTATTTAAAAAATAGTAAATGGTCGGAACTATTTGTAAAAATGATCCTAAAGCATAGAACTCTTGTAAAACTATCGAAAACAATCGTTAGAACTGCGGAAAATCATCAGCACGACACATTTTCACTAAGTGTCGTGTTGGACGTAACTGTTAAAACTCTTGTCAAAACTGATACTATTCAACGCGTTTTGGTACTTTAGAGGAGAGGGTGTCGTGCTAGATTCGCGAAGTTAACACGACATTTTTTCAATTTCGATTTTTTAATATAAGGAATGCGGAACTCCTGTAAAATTCCTGTAAAATTCGTAATTTATTGTATATCCCCGTAGGGTTCGCAATCTACTACCAATACTATCCTTCCCCTCTCACTTTAATCCTTTGGACCACCGGCTTAACGTCTCTTTCCGAAAGACGGAGCTTAGTTTTCTCCGCACAAGAGCCTACCCGATAAAAACAGTCACGTCACATCTACGTCAAATCCACGTAATTTCGTCGAATCCAGGTCGAATCCACGTAGCAATAACGTGGATCCACGTACTGTTTTTATCGGGTATCTTGCACGGAGGGGCGCAGCTATCGAAAAAACATTCCATGCTTACATGGCTCTAGTGGACTCGAACCTGGTTCCTCAGATTACGAGTCTGGCGCTTTACCACTAGACCACACTGCCGACCTCTTAGTATTTTTTTGAAATTCAAAAAATGTCGTGCCAACTTCACAGACGTCTCCGCCCCGGCAATTTTGACATTTCAATTTTTGCACCTTTGTCGTTTTCACTCTATACCAGTTGAACAAAGCGACGTAGACCAAAAATGTCCGTATAAATTTTGTAGCCAAGGGTTCGCTCTTTACAACGGTATACCACATTTTACTAAAATTATTTGTTTTGTAATTAAAAATCGGCACCAAAAAAATAGTGACGACTTTGCTCCGGTCTCTCCTACATTTATGCACTATATATGGACAATTTTTCTCATTTCTGTAAATTTCACTTTTTAGTGAAAGAAAAACGATGCAAAAATGATTCTTTTAATTATTTATTTTTTATTATTTTTCTTATATATACAGAGATTACAGAAAAGGAAGAAAATATATATGTGGACATATTTTATATATAATTATATCTATATATTTAAGGGAGACCCGAGGCTATTGTCCACACTTTACGCTTTTTTCAAGTTTACTAAAAAACTAATAAAGATATTTGGCTAAAATTTTAATGGTATAACCTTTCAACCTTGCTATTAAAAAAAAACATAATTAGAATCGTTAATATTTTACCATTTTAAGGCTCCTAGTCCCTGAGCCGAGAACTCTGCGTTGACGGTGGCGCCGTACCGTCGCGGCAGAAATAAGAACTCTCTCCTCTCACTCTCTCCAATGGAGAATTCTGTCTTGTGACATGTTGACAACCTTATTTTAAGTTGCGGTATATTTCTTTATTATTCGCTCTGTACTTGTGCTCTAACGTTTAACGTATTCGTGAAACTCGTAAAATTGACCGTATAGTAAGATTTGCAAGAAATATATATGCGGAAGGAACATTCACCACTCCTTTCGATAGTCGTCAAACGGCTTGTTTTCCGTATGTTTAGGCTTCGCTTTATGGCTGTTTGTTTATTGTCGAGGGAAAAGGATAGTATCCGGTCAATTTTTGAAGTGTGCTGAAACGATCTGTCGTGATTTTTTATTAAAATGTCTTTTTATTTCGGAAAATACCGCAACTTAAAATTAGGTGTTTTTCTCGCCTCGATAGTAAGAATCCAATATGGCCGCGGTGACTACCCAGGAGCCTTAAAGAGATAAATTTTTTAAGTAAGCAAGTCAAGCGTAGCCCCATAGCGGGGCTATCTGTCTACATAATAAAAAACACATTATTTATATTAATTTTTATGCTTATTTATAATATTATCTATTTATTATTAGTATGATAATATTGAAAAAACTGCCTAGTTGGAGTCAGAGCAGTAGTAGGCACTTTATGTAGATTTTTTGACAGGATTCCTGCATGGAGCTGACTTTTCTTTATATACGGTGGCATCAAACTGATTTTAAGTCCGTTGCAAAATTAATGTGATGAGTTTTTTGTTCCCTAAATTTTTTAATCTTTTGCTTCCTTATAGAGAAAGCTTTGTTTTCGTGAAAAAAATTTTTTTTAAGTATTTTTGGCAGTGTTTATAATGTTCTAAAACGTCAAAAAATCACTTTTGAACAAAATGTCCGTGTGTATGTATGTATGTATGTGTGTGTATATATGTATACTTTTGTTGTCCGTATATGGTCTAACTTTTTTATTTGGTGCCTATTCTTTATCCTCGGCAGCGTTTGAAATAGAAAATATTTAATAATTTAAGGCAAACTCATATATGTAACTTAACGTGTATTTTTAAAATAAAAATTTGGTGACGATTCTTGAATCGCAGGATCAAGTAGCTGCTTGTAGGTCACTTTTTTACACTAGCGAGTGAGAGTCCGAACATTTATTCCAAAGTCTAACGCTGTTTTTGCGAAAAAATTTTCGCTCGATTTTTATTCTTTTAATCACTCTAATTGTAAGTATAATTTTATTGGATATATGTTTACCTTATCCGTCTTTAAAATGTTCTATAGGGACAGGTCTAAAAGTCATGGAAATCTTAAAAACACTGATATTAACCCTTAGTCTGTAAACCTTGGTCGTTTTCGTCCGGGCGAAAATCAAATGTAGTTGTAACTTTTGAAAACGGGTAAAAAAGGCGCCACTGCGCATCCGTAGAAAAAGTTATGCTCCCCGAGAACCCACCTACCGAGTTTCAAGGCGCCAGTCCCCCTCCGGCCGTCGCAGCAGACACTTGAATTCTTCTCCGGACGAAAACGACCCATCTTTACAGTCAACGTTAGTCAAAACCGTAAATAATTTTTTTTCGTTTTTCCGTTTTAAAGTATTCATTGTGTCCGTAAAAGTGTCACAAAAACATCTGACCGCAAAAAAAAAACTACAAAAATATTTTTGTTCAGTTTTTCTAGAAAATAGCGCAACGGTCGGGCGAGGATGTTTCTCGAATATTGCGTCCTCGCGAGGAGAAGAATGTTGTGACCCTTAACTATTGACTTCTTATTGATTTTATTACTAATTTTTGAATTATTATATATTTATTACTGTTTTTACTACAAAATTTGGGGCTAATTATTGGCAATTTTGAGGTCGCAAACTTAAGCATTTAATTTCAAAATAATTGCATGCAATATTTTTTTATGAAAGCTACACTCTTCCCCTTCAATTTCTTTTTTTATTCATTTCAATATCTTTATTTGTCTTAAAGTTATGATTTTTTGAGTAAACAAATGATTTTACCCCTAGTTGCTCTATTTTTTAAATACAAATTATGTGAAAAAATTAAATTGATTATAATTTTATGATTGATACTTCAAATTGAAGGTTTGAATTACCTTCATAAATTTTTTCAGATTTTTTGTAACACTTTAACACTTAAAAAAAAAACGTCAGGACGAAAACGACCCAGGTTTACAGACTAAAAGTGCCAAAAAAACGTTTACAGACTAAGGGTTAATTCTCTAGAGATCCAAAGACAAAAAAATGTATACAAATAGTTACAAGTCTAATAAAATGTAAAAAACGTAGATTTAGTGACCGTAAATAACTGTTACTACTATTTTTTTCTTAAACAAAATCTCGGCAAAATAATTTTTGACAGTAAATTTACCCTGAATTCAACTTGAAAAAATTAAATCTGTAAAAAATTATAAAATAAAGTAATTGCTCTAAACTCGTAATTTCAGTCATATTCAATAATATAAATTAAGTATATTATATAAACATAAAAATTATATTTTTATTATAATGATATTTGCTGTAAATATATTAATAAGCTACGCAGCTAAATGTGACAACACTGTACAATCCAAGAGGTTGGGAAGCCTGTACTTACACACACACGTACTTACACAAATCTAGTTAATGCTATATTGGAGGTTAGTGGAAAAGCTTGTTATTTTTCGAGTATACATGCTTTACGGACGGAGCAGTTGATTGCGGTGTTGTCACTTCCATACTGCACGCGCCGATAGTCCGATCACGAATCCGATCCGTCAATAATTTCATTAATCTTTTTGCAATATCTTCAAAACTATGTTGTAAATGATCGTTTCAAATTTTGCTTTTATTTTGTTTCTTGATGATCTACTTGTGTGTAAAATATCACTATATTCGTTACATTTTTTAATGTTTTTTTTTTTACACTTTTCTCTGTAACGCCATAAGGTTACATGTTAAAACTCGGATATTAAAAAATCGATAACTTTTTATCTAAATTGTGAATCGATCTGAAATTTAGCGCTGAACTTTGAAAGAGTATACAGAATATGATATTAAATTTTCATCAACTTCGTTATATTTTGCCTAACTATATAAAACATCCTTAAGGAAAATCTTTCTTTTGTAGTTTTGTAGTTACGCGCCATTATCTATTTACCCATATGCTACCTGGGTATAAAAGAACAATACGTCATTAAAGTGTGGACACATTGCCCCATCAAAAATAGGACAGATAGCTCCGACTACGTTTTTCAGTCTTTAATATGTTGCCAATTGTTAGATTATGCGGAATTAAGATATGACGCTTCTCACACCTGATAACTATATATATTAATTTATAATATTATGAACTGCTTACTTTAATTTGAGTTAAACTACTGTCGCACAGCAAATTTTTCGACCGTCGAAAAATGTGAATAATTGTTTTCGCTTTTCTTTTAACGTATATAGCATCGCAAAAAAACAAACAACGTATAAATCTCTTACGTAAAGCATTTCTAAACTATTTGTTACAATGGTAGAGACGTCTCTGTCTCCTAAAACTTCAGATAGCAGTACTGTGGACACATATAGCCCTCGTAGACAGATAGCCCTGGTCTCCCTTATACATGTTTTTATGTAAAAAAATTTTACTAGTATAAAATAATTATTATTATACTATATAAGTATAAATATATTTTTCGCGGCTTAATTAAAAAAATCTTAACACGTTCTATATATGTACATTTTTCAGTACATTTATATTCCGATGTGTTTATTAATGTGCATTTACATTTGTTATTTATATATAAGTTATATTTGTATATCAAGTCGCATGGGATCAATGTGACAGTAAGTATAACGAATTACAGCCGTAATAAATATTTCCATAACATTTTAACATTAAAATAAAGCATAGTTTAACAATTTCTCTTCAATTTAAAGGTACCTTCTGTGAAAGACAGCCGCGGCGTTTCAGCGTTCACGCTTTCTGATTTCGAGCTCATGCAATTATGCAATGCAACTAATGCAAGAATTAATCAACGGCAAAAAAAATCTCTTTCGAATTATTAGTAAAGTAAAACTGTTTCGAGAAAGACAAATTTTTACGCTGCCTCCTTTGAAATTTAATCCGCTCGAAAAAGACTCTAAAAGTACTTTGCATGTATCTCGCTGAAAGGCGTGTAGATACGAACGCTATACTTGGCGCGAGACACTTATATACCGTGCCTCTTGATTGATGAATTGGAAATAACATTTAAAAAGTGAAGAAATATAAATTTGTTATATAAAATATACTCTTTTTGCAGTAACGAGAATACGTGGCGTTGATTTTATAAAGTTTACCTTTATAGGTACGTGTCTTCTAAACGTGGACTAAAGTTTTTAAAAAAGAAATCGATGCGAGCGCAGTATCTATACGTTAATATCACTCTCTCTCGCGTGTAAACCTCGAAAACCAAGATCAGTGAAGATAAGGAGTTTAACACGAAAGCAAGTCAAACATTTTTTTTTAATTCAATGACAGACTCGGTAATTATTAGAAGATTTAAATATATTATTTATTTACGCGGTAGTTTCGATGAAGAGGATTGAAGAGTGAACCGTCTTTAAGGCCTACACGCCTTCCTGACAAATTGTTATGTCGAACTGTGTCCGTTAGCAACACTATCAAATTGGATATCGAAGCGCCTATCACATTGATAGAATAGGGCTTGACGTATTCGACGCGTGTTTGTCAAAAATATTGAATAATCAGCAAGTGAATCGGGACTCACCGCGATTCGCTCGGATCGTGACTTATTGCCCATTGATTTTGCCTGATGAATCGACGACTCATCGCGAAAATCACTCCATTTTATCATAATCGCGGACGCAAGCCGGCACTAATCATAGCCATATCGTGGGAGAACGACTACCCAACTACCAGCGACTACCTACTACCCACTTCTGTCAATCGAATGTTAAATACCCGCGTACAGTCTCTGACAAAAGTATTGAACTGACACGGTTTGTGACCACTGAAAACATAAAACTGATAGCGCTTTCTACTAGTAAAACTAGTGCAGCGGTCGATTCTGGGGGCTTATTACGGTTCTTGAAACGAAGTAAAAGTTACAAAAGTGAGGAAATTCACTAGGGTATCTATGATTTTATTGGTCGAAATCTAGTAAATCTGTTCACTTTTGTAATTTTCAGGCTGGTTTCACATGGGGCGTAAGATGCGTATGCGTAACTTGCGTCAGCCAATCAAATCGTCTCAGTATTTAATCGTATCATACGCGTATAGTAGCTGAGATGATTTGATTGGCTCTCGCAAGTTACGCATACGCATCTTACGCCCCATGTGAAACCAGCCTCACTTCGTTTCAAGAACCGTAATCGACCCCCTGTATCTTGGGACGAGGTGAAAATTACAAAAGTGAGGAAATTCACTAGAAAATCTACAATTTCATTTGTCGAAATCTAGTAAATCTGTTCACTTTTGTAATTTTCACCTCGTCTCAAAATACAGAGAATTGACCCCCGACACACGCACTTTTCGTAGAACGTAACAGTTATGGCTTCTGCACACAGGACGCGGAAACGCTTGCCGCGCGGCAAGAAGCGACGTGGTAGCCAATAAACTTTTGGTTTTTATGGAAAAGCAACACGTTGATTGGCTACCGCGTCGCTTCTTGCTTCGCAGCATCTGCCTTTCCGTACTACTTTCAAAAGTAGAACGGAAAAGCAAGACGGTAATTGGTTACCGCGGTGCCGCGTTGCCGCAATGCCGCGCTGCCGCGTCCTGTGTGCAGGGGCCATTATGCTAAGACTCCATAGACGCGGAAACGCCATGCGGCAGAGTGCGTTGACCAATCACAAATTTTGATTTTGCCGCAGGCGACTTGCGGCAGCCTTCTGATTGGTCAACGCACTCTACCGCACGGCGTTTCCGCGTCTATGGAGTCTTAGCATAAGTGCCCATCTACAATAGGTATTTTAAGCCCTAAAGCTATATCCACACAAACTTGCATAAGCCCATAAACATAAACATAAGAGAATTGATTGGTCCATATGCATGTGCATAAGGAAATAGACCAATCCGTTTCTTTATGCATATGGTTATGCACCTATGCAAGTTTGTCTGGATAGACCTTAAAGGCCATCGCACACAAAATTGCATAGGCTGCATAAGCATAGCATAAGACTAGCATAAGACCGCTGGACCAATGAGCATCTTATGTAAATCAATATGGCGACTTTATGCTGGATGCTCATTGGTTTAGCGGTCTTATGCTACGCTTATGCTAAGCTATGCATTTTGTGTGCGATGGCTTTAAAGCGGGGAGCACACACTTCTGCACAACGCATAATGCGTAAGCATAAGAAAATTGATTGGTCCATACACATGTGCATAAAGACTAATCAGTTTTCTTATGCTTACGTATTATGCGTTGTGCAGAAGTATGTGCTCCTCGCTTTACATAAGACAAAGACTTAAGGCATAAAACACTGCCAAGACAGCCATTCTGCTTAGGCTCTTAAGAAATTGTTCAATCACAGTTAAATTTGAGGAGAATAATTGACTGTGATTGGTCAATTTTTTAGGGCTTAGGGCTTAAAACACTTAAGGCCATTGCACGTAACAAAGTTTTAGTTTTAATCGTAAGGCCATAAGAAAATAGACCAATCACACTTGATTATTCTTCAAGCGCGAGGAGAATAATCGACTGTGATTGGTCTATTTTCTTACAACCTTACGATTATGACTAATGGCGTTTTCGATTTACTACTCGACCCGACTCGGGTCGCATCAATGGACGTGGAATACATACATAGATATGTATGTATTCCACGTCATTGATGCTAGAGTCCTGTATACATGATGCGACCCGAGTCGGTTTGAGTCGCAAATCGAAAACGCTATAAAACTTTGTTACGTGCAATGGCCTTTACGGGCACAAGGGACCTCATAGAAGTTAGCCGGACAATTTCGACTTACGACATTTTTTTTTTTACGAATCGATTGTTAGTCGTTTGTTATTGATTGTTAGACTAATTAGAACGTTTGTTAGTTAATAGTTTTTACGTAATCACAAAAATAATTTTTAGTGTTAATTTAGCCGGTAAATATAGAATTCTTTACAATTTTCGATTCAAACCGTGGTCAATCGATGCGGAATCATTTGTTAGTTCCGAATATACTAAGTAAAACGTTTGTTAGATCACGGTTTCGCTAAAAAAAGCGAAAAACTGTATATCGTTTAGCTGCCGGAGAGTGGGGGTGAGACGTAGAATATGTGGTGGTTTCGGAACGCATTACGTTATAGTTTATCAACACGGGAAACGTGCTTAACCTATTTTCAATTTATTTGTCAGATTAGCATAGCATTGTACTACGACGCAGTTTACGAATATTCCGAACCGAGAATATTACGAACAGAAACCTCAACGGAGTAAAGTGAATAATACCGTATACCATAAAGAAGACAGTAAACGAAGTAAATATATGCAGAGAAGTCGCGGACAGCTTGCGTATATATTTCGATTTCGCATATTACCTCATCTCCTGTTATATAGGTAAGAAAAAGAGCAATATATTTTTCTATAAAATCTTCCTTGCTAAGCAACGAACAATTAATGAGTAAAATTAAGGCTAGTATACATAGTCGGTTCTTATTTCAAGACAATGGCTTAAGGTTGATAATATATACGGCTCTGTTATATCTAACAATCGAGTGATTAGTTTATAACATCTCTCTC
>NW_020219495.1:0-4046 GCF_003070985.1 Temnothorax curvispinosus | reverse complement strand
AATTGTCATTGCGATTCAAACGGAAAACCTATAACTGAACAAGCCTTCCATGTTTCATTGTCTGCTGCTTTCGGAAACGCTAAAGATTGGGGTGGACGTGTAAAAAATAATGGCAATCAATAATAATTTAGTTAAGACCATATTTATTTAACAATTATTTTTTTTCTGTGCAATGAAACGACGAGAGTAAAGAAAATGCAGATGCATTCTGAAATCCATTTTATAGGTAGGCGTAACGCTCGTAAGCACTAGATTCAAAACATACTTTGTACACCGTATAACAATATCAGCAAAAATAATAAGAACGGAAAGATATATGGCGTCCCGCTTTGATGCTTCTATATTGCAGTATTGTATATCGCAATTTACATATAAAATATTGTATGTTCACGAGCCATTATAGTCATTTAGATAGACATCGTGATATATTGGGATTAATACTTTGTGTTACATGCATTATACATAAATATTTAATGCGTTGTCATAATATATCTGTAATAAATATGAAAAAAAATGCACAACTCGATTAAAATGAATAATTGGTTCTGGTGTAATTGTCGTCTTCAGAATGTGTCGTTTTGAAAAAATTTTCTCGGTAATTTTATATTGTTATGTTCGTATTTGTGTCGAAATGAAAAAAGAAACACCAGTTATTTTATCAAATTTTTATTTTTGTGTACGCAATTGTACACTCGTCCAATGTGTTTGTGATTAAATAAGATAATAGTTTATTTTAACTTTATACTTACTCTTAGACATAAATCACTTTTAGTCTACCGTTCACATTTTATATTTTATTTTTACAGAAAAGCAATTAATGTTTTATTGCTTTATTTGCTTTTACAAGTGAAACTATATTTATAATGCGAAAATACACAAATTTATAACTATCAATGAGCTGTAATACATTTCTTTAGGTATAATCAATTATTTTAAAGCATTGATTATATAGATTGTATTGGAAAAAAAGGGGATGAATCGTAATCGATAGAATTTTCAAAATAATTGATTAATTTTTTAAATAATTAATTACGATTTTCAATACAATCTATAAATTTAATACTTTGAAATAATCGATTGTGCTCATCCCTTAAAAATAACGATTCAAATTTCAACGAGGAATCCGGCTAATAAATCCGGTCGAATTCCTATTTAAGTTTTACTGACCGAAATCCTTTTTAAAAGTGAGACGTTTCCCAGTCGGATTCTGACGAGATTTTCTAATCGGATCCTAATAATAACTGGGAAAAACCTACCGGATCCCTGCTTAAATTTCCACACGGGTTAACCATTGAAAATAATTATAAGGAGGATTTCTATATAGTCGAAGAAGAATACAATCTTTACGATTACAGCCGGGCCAAGAGTATGAGCATTGACTGTCAATTGTAGCTCGTGCAAGAGCTCTATTTGCTAGCGTCTGTCCGTGCGTTATTTACCACAAGCTGCAATTATCTCAGAAAGTTTTTTCAACACCACACCAATATTAATTTCTACGTCCTTGGCGAACATCTTCAGTTTCTCGGAAAGAATCAAAGTAATCGACCAGATTATCGAATCAAGTAATAAAGTGATAAAATATCAAACAATACATATTTTTCCTCAATACGGAGGTTTAGCCCGGCTGTAATCGTAAAGATTGTATTCTTCTTCAAGTATATAGAAATCCTCCTTATAACAATCGTAAAAAATATGTTGAATAATTTGCCCATCAGATTCAAACTCTATTAAGCTAAATTAAATAAACTTGATATCGAAACGATATCAGAACATCACACTGCAAATACCAAATTATATATATTATGTAAGTACTGAGCGACATATCTAGATGAAAAACCTATCCAGAGCGCTAATTAACATATGAGCCGCGCGTTATCCAGTCTAATATTGGAACATTAAACGTAAACGAGTGACTAAGGTATATACCATACGATACATCCAAAGCACTGCCACATAAGTTAGAAACTTAGTATAAAAATAAGGCACAATTTTACAATCAGGGAATCCTTCTTATCAAATGCTACTCCTCGATATCCCAATAAATGTATCCATATATCAAACATGTATCATAGACAATGTAATTACCATCATTAAACTAAATCATGCATAAATATTAATATTGTGCCTTTAAATATGTTTAAAGAGAATAACGATTTCTTAAACAGCCTACTGTATTCTTATGTCGGTAGCAAACAGTCTTAACAATGAGCGTAAACTAATCATATCGCGTTCCATAATCGCGTAGTCCTTGTGTCGGTATGTATTATGTTACGTGTTGGGAATTAATAGCTTTCATCAGATGTAATCAACGTTAGTAGCAATTGGCGATTGACGACAACGCAACGTAGTTGCTCAACCACTGTATCGTTAACCAAAGTTTCTTTAGGCTTATTGCTCTGCTGCATACAAGGAGGACGAGACCGATGTTCTCTTTGGCCTTTATAAATAATATAATTCAAGAACCTGCTGAAAAAATATTTACTAATTAATAAACAATTTATCAGAATTACATTAATATTATGTACTATTACGGTAATAATTATTAAATACTATAAAACTTACATAAGTTAAATGTACATATTGACTTTTTTAATATTAGAAATTAGATGCGAGCAACTTGTATACGGATGATTGACGAACAAACTTGTTCAATGGACCTAACATGTCGTCAAACATAGATCTCTTCATAATCGGTTTTGTGCCTTGCAACAGCTGAGCAAACGATAATGTTTCATTTCCAATTAATTTGATATCAGACGTTTTTTGCACATCCAGATAAAAAATATCATCTGAAAACAAACTCATAATATTAATTACAGTATAATACAATAATAGATAATATAAAAAATCAAGTTATAAAATTTTATACATAACTTACTTGACATTTTGACGAATCCTTTTATTTCGACCTTTTGTCCTTTTTCAAAATCGATGTTATCCTCAGGCTTATAATCGGTAATTTGAATTTCCAGTTTATATTTACCGTCTGTAATAGAACCACTACCAATAGTTTTGAAAATATTTGAAAATATATTTAAACTGGTTTTAATATATCCTCGTACAACTGAAAAATATTTTATACAAATTAATTTTTTTTTTAACATATACATATATACGTATGAACATAAGACACATAAAATATTTCTATATATGAACTTACAAATATAATTTCACATATGTTTTATAAGCAAAAGAAAAAACATTAATAACATATAAATACTTACGAATGCAATAATTTAAATGTTGAAAAACGTCTGATAAATTTACCAATTGTGGTTTTATCGCAGTTTTTAAATCGAAAGTACCCAAATTATTAATGATAGTATTAGAGCGAATTATGAGTTCATAAGAAAGAGTCCCTTGATTAAATTCTGGGAATATCGTCTTCTTTGCTTTTGCTCCGTCAATATGAACAATTTTTACAAAAAAGAAAAATATATATAGATATACATATAATATACATATATTTATACATTTATACATACAAAACAAATATTATATAATAAAATTATTACAATGTTCGGTTTGATATGATGTTTTATGCGTTCTATTTCCTTGTTCTGTACTACCACTTGTATACGGTGACGACTGTTATTGTTTAATATAAATTTTAGCAATTGGTAATTTTGAGCTTTATCTAGAAGTTTGGGTCCATCAATTTCATCAATAAAACCAACAATCTCTCTAAAAAATTTCAAAATTTAAAAAAATCTGTATTATCAAATATTAAACAATATATATATATTAGAGCGTGTCATTTTGGGGCAACTTTTTTTTTCATTTCACGAATAGCATATATACTTCCAGGAAGGTAAAATAAAATACCTGTTAATTATCCAACCAAACTGTTAATTCAATATACTTTGGCTTACTTTTTCTTCATTGCCATCTTTATGGATAAATCCCGGGAGCGGAGGTTTATTAATGTCATCAAGATGTACGTTTTTGTTATTGTCACCTGCTGCTGTACGAGCACCTGTAATTTTTTAAATTAGGGGAGGCCGGGGTTAAACCGCCAGTTTTTTTTCGGTGCCAATTTTTAACAA
>NW_020219494.1:0-4802 GCF_003070985.1 Temnothorax curvispinosus | reverse complement strand
ATCTAAGTCTCTACTCCTGGGAATGTGTAGGATAGTTGGGATATGTCATTAAGGATATGGTAAGCCTTGTTCTTCGACTGAGTGTCTTTTTCAATCGTAATACTGGGTGTTATCATGCCTTACATGCTATTCGTCAAACGTAATGACTCTATATAAATCAAAGTAAAATCTATCAATTGCACTTGCTGCATAAACTGTTAAAAAACTCTATGAAACGTCAAATATGAATGACTCTTTTAAAGCTATCGATCAAAATGAAATAAAATAATAAAAAGAACACACACATAAAATATATATCAAAGTAGGCGCCGCGCGGATACAATTAATGTTCCTGCGTACGCGGTTGGCTGCTGGGAATCGGCGCCTCCTCCGCTGCTCTTTCGGCCTCGCGTGGATGCCCGACGTCGTCCCCTGGTGCCTCGCTTCGTCCAGCGGGCTGCATGAGTCTCTGGAAAGCCTCGCTCTGTCCAGCGGGCTGTATCACTGGTTGGAAAGCCTCGCCTCGTCCAGCGGGCTGTACTATCCCTTCGGATATTATTATGGCTTGCGCCACAGCCTCCGGAATCGACTCTAAGATCTGCGTTGACGCCAGGCTCTCAAAGCTGCAGTCGTCAAGCTCGTCCGGCTCCTTGTTGATTTGGTCGACGGTTGTCTCCGCGGTTAAGTCCTCCATGCCTCTCGCCTCGGGCTCGCCGATCGGTTGGCAGGAACCTCCGCTGGTATGGTCCAGGCTCGACGATGGGTAGGATGATCTAGCATCCGATCCCAAACTCACGGCAGAAGACCGATCCTAAGAGAGGACCAAGATAATAGCGACGGGGAAAGTAACAATTCGCATAGCGAAATTGAAAATTCACATCAGGAAGATGATGATTCGACCAACGAAGATTATAATTCACAACGCGAAGATTCAGAAGATTACGATAGTCAAGATGACGAATTACAAGTTTGCGTGATTATGATGCGCGAGTTAACGTCATCGGAAGAAGACGATGCCGACTCGGACTGCGATTAGACGATAATAACCCAGACAGCCGAGGAGTACGATGAACGTTTCGATACGATAAATATAAACAACAATGAAAATCTTGCCGAGAAGCAACACAATTCTGCCGAAAAGCAAAGTAAAACTAATCAACCAACCGGTGAGTCAACAACGAAGACAGCCGAGAAGAAAAAAAATGAACAATCAGAAGGAGCGAAGCTAAAAACTCGTCAGTCGATAGAGGCGAGGATAAAAATCGAAAATACCGAGGAGCAACTTGAAGATACCAAGGAGAAGTATATTTGTCAACCGAGTACATCACAGGAAGATATCAAAAATGAGATTAAGGAAGAAATTGCCGAGGAGAACACCTCGAGACAAACAAACACAACGAGAAATGCCGAGGAGCAAATCAAACTGGCTAATAGGCCAAAAATGGATAACCAGCCAATTAAGGAGGAGATAGGCGAAAATGCCGAGAAGAGCGCCGAGAAGCGTGATAAACTACCTAAGGAAGAAAAACTTAGACAATCCGATGAGGACAACATTGAAGAACGAATAGCTGAAATGGAGAGAGAAATTAGTGATAAAATAAGTGTAATCAAGAGAGAAGAAGTGGGGGAGCCTTTCATTGAGAAAGATGTCTCCTTCATACACATCAAGAGGGTTCGTACTTACCTGAGGAGCGGAGATGAAGATTCCAGCGACGATCCGGGAAACCAAGACGACCTAAAACATAAAAAGAAAAGATTAAAATCAAAGAATAAAAACAAAGAAGATACTTAACTGAGGAGCAGAACAGCAGCAGAGGATTCCAGCAAAAATCTGGAAAGTGATGACAAATATGAAAAATGGAAAAGATTGAAAGATTATTACAAGGATTCCAGTAACGAATCAGATGACGAGGAAGAATACGATAGATGGAAAAGAAGGAAAAAGCAAGTAATGGAGATAATTAAAAAGAATACGGTAGGTTTCATTGAACAAGATAACGAATACCGAGCTGAAGAATGCCGAGGAGAAGGAGCGGTGGAACGAGAAAACTCGAAGCCAGCGTACGTTGCGAAATCCGCGACAAAAGTCAAATCGCTAATGGCGGAGAAGTTTTACTTAGCATCCTGCAGTCGATTGACTGATTCTGAAACAGAAAACGAAGAGGAGGATATCAATTCGGAAAACGAAAACACCGAAAACAAAGATGACTAATTAGAGTCACCGGACGAAATTATGTTAAGTGAGAGCAGCTTAAGCGAAGGAGAAGAGCGAGAAATCGCAAATTGTTTCAATCAGATTCAAGAAATAATCAACAGGAGATTTAACGGCGACAATGTCAACAACGACAATCAACAACGCGAAAATGCAAATAAGAATCTAGAGGACA
Organism: Temnothorax curvispinosus; assembly: GCF_003070985.1. NCBI lineage: Eukaryota > Metazoa > Arthropoda > Insecta > Hymenoptera > Formicidae > Temnothorax > Temnothorax curvispinosus. The sequence goes on along the minus strand of NW_020219494.1, from coordinate 2,436 downwards.
ACGATTCATCCGATGGACATAGTCGAAATGACGAAAACGATAATAATCAACCGGAAGAAAACGAAAATTACAACAGCGACGGAGAAAGAACGATTGTATCGTCAGGAGGATCGAGCAGATCGTATAACAGCGAACTAGAAGAAGAATTATTCATGGACATGCGAGATCCAAGCAAAATAGTATTTTCCGAACAGGAAAGATTGAATATAATGAGTTACAACGTGAAATTTAGAAGCAATCCGGGACATTGGATATGCGAGCCAATCAACGGCGAGATAGAAGTCGCAGCGAGCGACGGATGTGAAGCAACTTTAACGCGGGTGCGCGACACACTGCGTGACGAGCGCCATAACGGCAGATTTGATCGAGCAGCCGTAGTGAACGGACACTCGTTAGCTCAAGTCGGACGAGCGAAAGTGATACACAGTCAAGTTCGTGAAATCAACGACAAGATGGATCGAGACAAGACGGATCGAAATAAAATTGATCGAGAACAAAAAAGGTTAGACAGATGGGAGGAAAACTTGCAGAAGAAAGTGCGAGGTTATACCCAGCAGAAGAAAATGCTTGACGTGAGAAGAAATAGACTAAAGGCCATGGACGACTTCGAGAGAGAGCTATCAGCGGTGGAAAGCGACGACAAAGAGTACGATCGTGAGGAAATCGCGGCTCAAAGAAGATCGTTGAGTATAATGAAACAGTGCGAGGAAGCACGCGGCCGAAACGTCTTCGACGTAGGGAAATATCGCGTAAACGACAGTGAAGGAAACCCAGTGGCCGACGTCAAGGCAATATACGTCATCAGAGACCTGAGACACCAAAGTGACGTGAGATCATTTTCTTACGAAATTAAAACCACGATAATACGAGGCACGGCGGAAACGACGATCAGGGCGCGCGAAGAGGCGACAACTAAGTTTAAGCCAATCGAAGAGGCCAAAGAGACGAAACAGCCGAGCGAGACACCGATGCAGAAAACGATGATCTTGCCGCAACAATCGTTGATACCACAGCAATTACAACAACAAGAACTACCGCAACTGATAGTCCTACCGACGGGAGAGATGGGGTCGTTGAGGAGAATCTTACCTCGATCAACAGCCAATGGCGTACCAGCAAACCGGAGGTGGAAAAAAACGCAAGAAAGGCAGCGAAACCAAAGGCAAAGACAGCGCGAAGAAGCCCAACAAACCGATGGTAAAGTCGTCGATACAATTAAAACCGCCAACGAAGAAGCAGAAGACTAGAAAATCAGCGGAGAAGGCCAGAATCAAGATAAAACAAACTTCCAAGGAAGACGAACACTCGAGCGGATTCGACGACAAACAACAACTACCAACCAGAGTCGACCAGATCAAGAAATCCGTGTCGAGTAAAATACTCATCAAGGATTTGCCGAGGAGGATGAAATCGATGGCTGCACCACCGATTCCAGAGTCGACTCCTGAGCGAAGCGGCGGAGAGTGCCAGCCAATCACGGCAGCCCAGGCGTCCGAAGTAGCGCGAGGCATGGCGGAGCCGTCGACCGAACCAGGGGAACCGGCCAATCAGGGGGTTGAGAACATAGAAGGCGCGGAAGACTGTAGTTTCAAGAGTGTTGCCAGCACTCAGATCCTCTCGCCTATTGAAGACATAATCTCCATACGCTTCGGTCAAGGTCAGCCAAGCGAAACTCAGCCCGCTGGACACGGCGAGGCACAGGAACAAGGTCATCCGACCGCACAGCCCGCTGGTATCGGCGAGGCGCGTCGACAGGGAGAAGCCGGTCAACCGGGGGACACCGAGGACGACGCGGTCAACTTTGGCCACATGAGCCAGAAACAGGCGACGGACCAATAAGCGAGTTCCGTGCGCGTATATTATTATCTATGATTTATTTTTCCATGTAACTTTCATATATATGTTTGTTTGTTTGACAACCCTTAAAAAAGAATACGCATGTGCAATCGATACGCCAATGAGCGATATAACGACGAAGGTCAACCGGAGATGTTATCTCATTTTTTTTTATTTTATTTTATTTTGTTACTCACATTATTTTAATTGTGCATGTCGAAATATATTTTAATCTAAGTATACCATTCACGAAATCCTAATTCATTCCTTACCTACCCGAATATATTAAATTCACATTAAAGAAACTTAGTTTCAACATTAGAGTCAACGAAGATTTATTATTATCAGAAGTATGAGAATAGATTCAGCAAAAGAGCCAATCACAGGCCAACGTTCCATTATGGACTCAGACAAGTATAGAATTATAGTCCTTGCATTCATATTTTCTCTATTTGCTATATCAATAGTTTGCATATTACTGCTAGCGTATTCCAACGTTACCAAAGCCGTTCCGTATTACCAGGCATAAGATAGATTCGAAGTTGCAAAAATAAAGTTCAAGGAATACCTAGTGGTCACCCTTATCATATTCCTACCCAT
>NW_020219493.1:0-4994 GCF_003070985.1 Temnothorax curvispinosus | reverse complement strand
AATGAATCAAGCGTAGGTTGTACGACGACTGATGTCGCGGGATGGCGAGCTACGTAAATGAAGTTGTATTCCGTATTGTGGATCATGCGTGATGGATATGTTATATTTTCGACTAATTGTAGTATTAAGAAATGATAAACGTATTGAAATTTATTATGCAGTTACGAGCTTAAAAATAATTATATTCAATGACGCAACCACGGTAAAAACATAAAAACCATTAAATAAACGATATTGAGTATCTTGAAATTTATCAAGTCGAATTAATCCAGTTGGAGCAAGGAAAAATTATTTACGAGTCGATAAAGTTAATATTTAAAAATTTACGTTTTTCTATATTAAATATAGAAAATAGTAGAAACAGATTTTAATAACCCGCGCCATGTGGTACATATCTTTTTTTACGCAAAATATCTTTCAATTATTGTTTCTCGCGCACTATATTTCCTCTTTCTCTATATATTCCGCCATCTGCAATTTTATAATGTTTAGCAATATTATGCGGTACACAAGCCGCATTTACTACAAGTCCTGAAATAAAAATTAAATAAATGTCTACGGTAATTTTAAACATATTTTTTATATATCCGTTCGCACGAGCTTCAGCCAAACCTGATCTCGTTGAATGCTACGAATGATTCACAACGCATAGCCGAATAAATCTTTGACTATCAGTTTAAATAATAAGCGATGTAAAACAAATTTGGAAAAGTACGTGTCATAAAACAGTGTGCAATTCAGAATATCGAAATATCAGACAATTTCTTATTTATAAGATCAAACAATGTTAAAAAACAAGTCATTATCTTGAAAAGATATATGATTTTGATATGTAAAAGCATCTTCTCAATTTTAAGTGTTAGCCATTTCTTTTAATATTCATAATAGAATTTTATTTGTATTCCTTCATCCAATATAAGAAGAGACATTATTTACTAAAATTTCCGTATAAATTGTTACAAATTCTCGTCGAAATTAGTCATAAACTAACCTTGCAACCGCACGCGCCGGGTCGACCAACCGCCATTGACATTGATGGCGGAGCCGCGCGGAACGGCGACAAACCAGCAGGATGAGCCCAGCGGCAAGTTCCGGAGCCTATCCACCGGGGAGGAGACCTCCGGGGACGAGGGGGACATTCCCGATTAAGCCTAAGTTGCGCGAGCGTTCCGACGGAAGCGGGACACAAGTTGTTTTCGGTTACTTGATTTTCAGGTCATGCTGTAGTTATTTCCTCTCGGATTGATTCCTTAGAGTCATCGAGTTTACCCGTCCGGCGCCATTAATGTTAAGACATGCGACAGCGGTCGCCGAGCAGCGGCTCGTATAGTTAGTAAGACGTTCCTTTCCAATCCACAATTATAGCTTCTCTTCGGCACGACGATGCCGGCCCGGCCAGGAGCGAAAGGGTTCAAGTCGTTTTGAACAGGTGCGTGTAGCGGTAACGCACCGGTAAGTTAGATGAGCGAGTCACACACGATCTCCGAAGCGCGGGCACTTGGTGCACGTACCGCGCGTGCTACGCGAGTGAGAGTCGAACTGCCGACTCCTGGGATCCCCAAAAGGGGAATCTACAAAAAACCAGCACGATCCGATTACGCAGACACGGGGTTTGCCGGACAATTTGCGAAATCGCGAACCGAGCGTCGGAGCGGAAAAGGACCGAAGCTGCGTACTCAGGGAGATTAGCCAGACCCCAGGAATCGATCGCGAGCGCGATCCGAACGCGCAAACACAGGGTTTGCCGGACAATTTGCGAAATCGCGAACAGAGCGTCGGAGCGGAAAAAGATCGAAACTGCGTACTCAGGGAAGTTAGACAAAGCCCAGGAATCGATTACGAACGAGATCCGATCATCCAGACACATGGTTCGCCGGACAACTTGCGAACTTCCGAACCAAGGGTCGTAGCGGAAAAGGGCTCAAGCTGCGTCCTCGGGGATACCTAGTACACCCGAGGAACGAATCGCGGTCGAGATCCGACCATCCGAACGGGGGGTTGTCCGGACAGTCCGGGAAACCGGGGATCCTAGACATCGGCTACAGGAAGTCGGGCCGGAATACGGTTAGTAGGGACTGGGGGTATAGGTAGCAGGGTTGCCGCCATCGGCGGACACTTAGAAAGCGACCTGGACGTCGTCCCCAGGAAGTCGACCCGGAATCGGCATTAGGGACGTAGGAGAGACCGTGCGCACGGGTCGGCGCCCTCGAAAATCTAATTTTGAAAAAGTTGAAAAACCGCTACCCGGGAGCTGATTAAGCGCGTCGTAAATAGTGTACTGACGGCGGAAATTTTCATCGAGAACATCTGGCGCACACCTGGCGAGCCGAAACTCGTAAACAGCCATTGTAACAGCGTAGAACGGAAAATTACCGCGAGGAGAAAGCGGCCGAGACCCCATGGTGGGGGTAAAACTTTGGTGGTAGGGAGCCCGAGAGAGGAATATTCCTCGAGGCAGTCTCTCGTGAACGCTCGAACGGTAGCTATCTTCTCGCGCGTATGTCCCGGCGTATCGTAGTTAATATCGCGAAACGCGTAACGGAATACGATTTGTAAGCCTACCGCAGTGTCCGAAACAAACGGGAACGCCCGCTAACAGCGTTACGTGACGCCGATACGAAAGGCGTACGGGTTTTCGCGTACCTGAATCGTAAAATCGCACTTTGCGAGACGTGCGACCGCCATCTTGTGCGGCAATCAGTAATTGTGAACCACCATCATTGTGAAACGATAGTTAACAATAAAAGCAATAATTATTTGCAAAAATATATACGAAAATATCAGTTACTTACCTTCAACTTACCTGAACAAGCGGCTGTCCGGCCATCTTGGTGATAGCGTTGACCGAGCTTCAAGGTCATCATAGATTCTGCTTCTGAGGAGGCCATAGATGAGGAAACCGTGGCGGAAACCTGCAAACAAACGACATTAATTATAGTTACGCGGACAATTCTCATACTTACCTGGTTGTCCGGCTAGCTCCTAGACGCGGTGATCCTGGACATCGGTGAGCAGCGGTGATCCATGACGTCGGCTATGGTGATGAGGAATCCGTAAACGAAACCTGAAAATAAAAGAGAATTAGTAGCGTTGACTTACATTAATGTTGGGACTTACCCGATCAGGCGGTTGTCCGGCCATCTTGGTTCCACGGATGAGGCAGGTGAATGACAGATAGCGGAGGCGATAGGCAGAGCATCCCAGAGCAGGCAGCTGTGGCGGAAATCTAAAAAGTGAAAGGGTTAAGGAGATATACGTATATACATACCTGATCAAGCGGCTGTCCGGACGACAGGCACCCCTGGCTGGCGATCAACGTCATACCTAGCGGTATCCAGAGCACAGGCGTTGCTTACTAGGCAGCTGTGGCGGGATAAAAAAATAAAATTGTTTAAACAAATTGTTCAATTTTTGGTCCGTTTGCATTACGAATACCTACCTTCTCGGTAGTTTAAGGTTAAACCGAGTGGCAACCGATGACTTAGAGGACAAAATCGCGTACCCCGTAGCCCGATTATGTATCGTTCGGTTACAACCTAACCTTGCAACCGACGCCAAAGATCCTGTCAGCCGCATTGACACCTCTCAACCTGTTATTGAAGGCCAAGGCCGGAGACCAGATGTCAATAAAGCGTGAAGAGACCAAGGAGAGTGTGAAAACCAAGCCGGAGAGAAAATCCACAGATCCCCGTATTCACACATCCACTCCCCTTCCCGATAATGACAGTTCCGATAAGGAGAACGCAAGTTTCGATGCAGACATCACCATACCGTTATCTGACAGCGACGAAGAAGTTCCTGTCGAGCAGCTGATCCAGTCGAGCCAACAGATCCAGCCCGATGACCAAGTGACAGCTGATTCGCAGAACGAATGAGGTTGGTTGGATGCCTGTAGAAACAAAAGTTTGATTAGAGAACGAAGCGTGACAATAATCAGTATGATTAACGAAAGAGACATCGTGAACGAGTTCCTAATTTTATACGCAATACTAGCGATAACTTTAATTATGAATGTAATACTTTTGACTTACCTTATTTTATCTCACGTAGATAAAAGCTACAGAGATATTAATATCGATAGCTCTGCCGAACAAGCAGAATTAACAATGAGTGATTTAGTCATTAAGATTAGATATATAGTAATTGATATACTTATTTTTATGTATGACAAATGTCATATTTTTGATATGTTTGTTATTTTGATAATTTTATATGTCGTATCATTTATAATAACTCTTCCAAACGAGTTAGATTTGTTTGAGTGATAAATGTTAAATATATATTATGCGGCGATAGTAATGTAGGATTTTGACATGCCAAAGTGCGAATATTATGATTTATTTCTGTTTTGATAACGACCTTGTCATTAAGATTGAGATCAGCTGACATTGCTGAATCTTGAATTCAAATGAAATTTGTTTAAAAAACATTATCTTTAAAGTCAGAATAGCCTAGAGAACAAGCCTATACGGTTCGCTCAAAGTTCGGACTTAGCGCGTAGTTTAGCACTGTGGTATATCACAAGGAAGCACGCCCGCGTACTTGCGCGTTAAACATCGCTCGTATTACAATTGCGAGAGGCAATCAATAGCCATTTGTAACAACGTTCGACGAAATGTGTCAACGTGAAACTGTAAACCACAACGACGATCTGAAATAAATCAATCGTTTGTTAATATACGCAGTGTCAAGATAATTTCGAATTACTTACCTGCCACTTACCTTGTCCTACGGCATCGATCCAGCGAAGTCCAGCGGCGTTCCAGTATGCGATACTGCGAGGATCTGGGACAGTCAGCGACAGTTGAGATCCATCCGGGGCGAGAAGATTTGCTCGGGTGAAATACCTGAAATAGAAATTGACCGATTAATTAAACGTATCCGTTATCTACTTACCTGGTACTCCGAGGGTGGTCCCACGTTGTCCATCGATGATCCAGCAGTGGAGAGGCAGCGTCGGGGCGTCGAGACATCCTGCGTCGAGAACCTGAAAA
>NW_020219492.1:0-1012 GCF_003070985.1 Temnothorax curvispinosus | reverse complement strand
GCTAATATGCAACTTTTAAATTTAAATAGGGAAAACCGGGGCGGAGTCGTCACTACAATTATCTCGAAATCTGTATGTTGTGTAAACTCGCCATTAATATTGTAAACACTACTTATGGTGCCCATTTAACCAACGGAATTTAATGAGATTATATGCCATGTTGTGATTTTCATTAAGGCAAACGTCTTTTTGGAGGTCGAAAGTAAAATTTTTTGCGCTTCAAAAATTTTAAATATATTATTGTCTCTCCGACTTTCAAGATAAGTGATTCTGAAGAGTAATGCATGCTGAACACGAATCCAGTAAATTTTTTTTATTTTTGTTGATTTCTAATATTTCATGAGCAATTAAACTTAAAATCTGTGTCCGGGGCGAAGTCGTCACCAGCCATATCATGGAGGCTTCGAGCGAAAATCAAAGACAAAGAAACCGCATAGTGGTCGGATTCCGGCGAGGACTTGAATAATATGTGCTGCGTGTGCTCAGAGATGACAGAATAGGGCTGACGAGAAACGTGCGAGCGTAGGGCATATAAAAATAATTAATAAAATGTATCCTATCATTTTTCATGATCGGAATTATGAATTTTTATTTAAAATCCAGTCCGAGAATGGAGTGACGACTCCGCCTCAGCAATTTTGACATTTTAATTTTTGCATCTTTGTCGTTTTCACTCTATACCAGTTGAACAAAGCGACGTAGACCAAAAATGTTCTTATAAATTTTGTAGCCAAGAATTTACTCTTTACAGCGGTACCTATACCACATTTTACTAAAATTATTTGTTTTGTTGTTTAAAATCGGCACCGAAAAAATAGTAACAACTTTGCCCCGGTCTTTCCTACAAATAAAGAGATTTTTCTTTGCTTTTTTAATCAACTAATTGTAAAAAAAATTATTGTTATAAATATATAAAAATTATTGCAATTTTCCAAAACTAATTTTTGCCTTTGTTTGCTTATCGGTTTATATTGATAACATGCAGCTGCTTTGCCACTTCTAAATCCATGTT
>NW_020219491.1:0-2895 GCF_003070985.1 Temnothorax curvispinosus | reverse complement strand
CCTGGGCTGCGAAAGTTTATGTGTTATTAAAAACTTGTAATTTTTTAAATCGTTTAGAGAGTAGCTAAACATCGCGTGGGAAATAAACCAACGAGATAGCGTTGATTATTCTGTCCTCTTTGTAAAACAATCGCGTCGTCGGAAGACATTCACATTATCATGGTGAGTGACAGGTGCGTACAATTAAGTACATCTCAGAGCAGGATATAAAACCAAGGTCTATTTTAGAATGGCATTATTGTTATCTCATAAAGTAGACAAGACGGTATAGTATCGGGCAGATATCGTATCTCATTATACGGCAATTACATCTCGTTTTATTAGCTCGTCACTGCGAAAAGCAGCATGAAATGTTGAAATTGTAACGGATTTAGAACATTGTAATACCTATCATGTGCAAACAAATAGGCATAGATAGTCGAGTTTATTTTACTTCATATTATCATGCTCTCTTGTTGACGAGTTGTAATTAGAGATTTATAATCCCCGCGAAGGGCGTCGAGCGAAAACTCCTCGAGAGGAAAACCCACAGACAGAATAAGCCGGCAGAATGCGCCGATCGTCATTCTTGGATTGTAACTGCGACAGGCGCAATCGATCCGAGTGAAAAAGCACGAGGTGCAGAAACAAGCAACACAGTACTCGTTCGCGCATTTCCTGACGAGGTCGAAACAGACGCACGTTCGTTCCGCGCGTTCACCAAGTTGTACGGAAATGGCACGATACGCCGAGAACGTGTACTACGAAACTGCCATTAAACTGACGCGTGAAGCTGCCCAGGTGAGCATTCATCTCGCAATCTCATCTCTGGTCAGAGTGAAGACTCCACGTGGTCTTCCAGAGTGAGATTCCACTCCAAAAAATTTAGAGAATAGATTTTAGAATATAACTATTATATGTGTGAAACAAAGTGTACAATATCGTCGACCACGAGGCATTGAAAATCGCTATTATGACGCGATAAGTACAATGTAAAACAAATCAGGGTATACTGAACAAGTAAAAGTCATGCATAGGATTAATAACGCTAATTGTAAGAGTGCACGCGAGACTAGCTCATAAGAGAACACACTTTGCAGTTTGAGAGTAGCAGCGGACCTGACCAAACCTAATACTATGTTGTAAGTGCATTAAGAAATAACATGCGTGTACTGAATAGTAAGTATTATTTATATTTTATTCCGATTTTCCGATGATCAGATCAATCTGACATTCAGATTGATAAACAGCATTGTACACACATCATGATTATCTGATGATAAGTAATTACGTAATCAATACGTTGTAGCCATATATGATTCGAATATAAATGTTTAATGTAATCGTATTAATTAAATAAATAAGACTTCCGTCTAAAATTAATAAGTTATAACTGTATAAAAATAATGTTACTTACTACGTAACATTAAAAATGTAATATTAATACGCATAATTGCGTAAGGTATTACGATTTGTATAAAAAAAGTCAATATGTATACGAATAAATACAGGGAGTAAAAAAAATAATATCGGGCATGTTATCTTTCTTTTTATTACACATTATCTAACAAACGTCAAAGTTCCCAAGACAAACTTTTATGGACCCTCAGCTGATAGCAATGAGAAAAATGCGCGTGTTTTCTCAAATGTTGAGATTTATTTACCCGCATTACTTGCGTCAGATATCACTAATTGCAGAGATAAGGGCAGTTAACCACCAATCCTCATTTATAGCGGTTAGTCGACGGTGAATCGATCAGTCGTACCGGCACGATTCTCAACGACGACGGCTATCATCATGTCGAGTGATCTGGACATTGCAAAGTGCTTCGAATTCGCGAAAGAACTCACGTTGCAAGCTGGTAAGGTGAGTCACAGCTGATGATGTATAAAGATAAGCGGAAGGATTGCACAATTCTGGAGATAAAATTGAATGACGAAGTTGCAGCTGTGGGTATATATTTATAATATATTTTTCATAAGTTCAGGAATAATTTAAAATCAATTCAAGATTTTTAGATGTTGCGTGTTACAGATGTGCCGTGTAAGAATTATTTTAAATTAATTCAGATTTAGATTAAGGTTTAAACTAAAAACATTTAAACTAAAAACTTTAATCTAAATCTGAATTAATCCAAAATAATTCTTACACGGCACATCTATAACACACGCAACATCTAAAAATCTTAAATTAATCTTAAATTATTCTTGAACCTATGTAAAATATATTATTGATGGTAATATCTTTCAAAATCCTTAAAGCAGAATAAATTTAATATCTTATATAAATCTCCTAAAAATGATTTTAAAAAATCAATGCACAAGTTAAAGCTTCACTCTTCCTAAATTTTTAGCAAGATATATATTTATATTAATCATTAATAATCATAACCTTTTTAAATATAACTTTTCTTCCTTTTTTTGTATGATACATATATGTAATTATGTATTTATTTATTTCATATTATTTATGTGCATAGAGACTCAAGTGTAGTTTCGGGGACGAAAAAGTTGGATATGACAAAACATATATGCATTTCGTAACAGAGCATGATCAAAAAATTGAGAAAATACTTATTGATGGCCTATCCAGGGAGTTTCCTGATCATAAGTGAGTTGTAATCGTATAAAAACGGACTACCTGGAAATCAGTAGATAACCAGACTTCAATTTAACTTAATAATTAATCCTATAATATTAAATAATCCTAAGATCACATTATATTCTACTAATATAAGGATGTTCAAATATCTTACATTTCAGGATTATCGCGGAAGAAACAACTGGGACGGGGGAAATGCCAGAATTGACTGATGCACCGACATGGTTCATCGATCCAATCGACGGAACCCTCAATTTCCTTCATTTATTTCCTCATTTCTGTATATCCGTAGGTTTGACGGTTCGCAAAGAGCT
>NW_020219490.1:0-2535 GCF_003070985.1 Temnothorax curvispinosus | reverse complement strand
GTGTGATATACTTATATATAATAAAGACAGTATTCAGAGTGTACAAAGACCAAGATTGTTGTGTTCCCTGCTCATCTCACCACATTTCAAGTCGTCCCTAATTATATTTCCAATAGGTTATGGGCCCAGGGCACGATTCCCCTGCGTGAGGAACATAGCACGAAAGTGTATATACGAAGTGTGTGAGACGCCGGCGAAGGGCATAGAAAGAGATAGAAGCATCTAGAAGATTAGAGGGTAAGTAAATAATATTCCTCGTTGCTGACGAGCAAAACGAGAGAATTCTCAGTTAATAAAAATGTTCGTTCGATAAATACTGTTACAAGGAGATAGATGTTTTTGCCATTTTTCTCGAGAAATAGAAATAGAGGTAATAATGGTAATAAGAGAATTAGAGAATAGATGTGTAAAGTGTAATAAAGAAGTAGAGAATGATGAAGGAAAAAGAGATAGAAAAATGCCGCTTGGTAGCAAGTCGGCGACGTGCGCGTGCAAGTCCGATCGTGAACGGCGAGAGTCATTTCTTTTGGCGCGCGGAAGTCCGATCGTAGACGGCGAGAGTCATTGTTTTTGGCGCGCAGAACTTGTTGCTGGGCGCGCACAAACACATAATCGATTTCGACTAACAACATGGCATCGATGCTAGATGGCTAGATTACGATACATGTAAATGTATGCGTATGCTAGATGGCTAGATTGCGATACATGTATATGTATGTGTATGCGTATGTATAAAAACTCTATATGACTCTATATGAGTTTATTTTTTTTGAAATCGATATGTATCGGGTCGGTAATTGAGCATGACTTGCTGTGCGGTGTAGCTTGATTACTGTTTAGGGAAGCCGCGTAAATTTGTATGGGCCCCGTGCGTGTGCGTGATCAACCCGAGCTCCCATAGATCTTTTCAGCAGTGCTGGGGATCGCAACGGACAGTGGTGTGCGCGTGCGGATAGCCCTGCAGAGGCGCGTGGTTTTCTCGCTTTGGGGTTATTGTGAATTGCAGTGCGTTCTATATAGCCTCATAAGCATTAAATTTTTATCGCTGAAAGAGATCTAGTGATAGAAATTGTAAATTATTATTTGTCAATACAAATGTTGGTTAATCTTGTCAAAAGAGGAATGCTAATGTTCAATTGATATTTAAATCCCGATATAGATGAAAGAAGAAGGCCAAGATGCGCTGGTCGACTACGACAGCGATAGCAGCTTTATCACGGTAATAGTTAGAGAAACAAAAGATAAAACGAGGAGACAGTAAGAAAAGATAGAGGTAAGAGAGTATTTTTTTGAAAATAAAGTAGTCCAGAAGAATAATACATATACACTGAGAAAAAAATTTTCTAAATTTTAGTAAATATATTTACTAAAATTAGATTTACTTAATATAAATAAATAATGTTTAAAATTTATAGTTCGTTTTTTTTATTATAATAAACTTAAGCATAAAATGAAGAAATGATTTCTTATTAAAAAATTTATTTAAATCTAATTCAGATTTGCTACATTACAGTAAATATTTGTTGAAATTTATTTACTAAATTTTTAAAATATAAAATCAAGGTTTTTTAATTTAAAAAAAGCCATTTTAGTAAATATTTGTTAAAATTCAGTTTCCCAAATGTAAAAAAATAATAAATAGGTTACTTATAAAAAGTAAATAATTTTTACAAACAATTTCTTACATTTAAAGAAATCCTTACTTGAATATAATTAATATATTCGTTAAAAACGAAAAAAAATTTTTATTTACAGTAAACAAGTTTTTTTAAATTTAAAATTGCAATTTTTACTTATATTATTACTTTTTCTTTCATTTAAGTTTTTTTCTGCATACTGTTTTAACAAGTCCTAATAATTGCATTTTAGCAAAATAATATTTGAAATAAGAACATCTGATCTTATATTTAATGGCCCGTATTCAACACGCGTTTATAACGATGTTAGTGCGCTATTGCGTCATTTTATTCTTTTAATGTAATATATAAAGAACGATAGATTGACGCAATATTTGTGTGCTAATATTTTTATTTCATAAGCGTGTTCTGATCATAAATAAATTTCAACAAATATTTACTGTAATCTGTAATGTAGTAAATCTGAATTAAATTTAAACAAAGATCATCTTATAGTTTTTGTCGCGAGGTCAATACGGCCAGCATTTGCCTCTGTTTGTGTGTTTTTCACTGTTTGATTACTATACGGTTTCTTCGTTTGGGCGGAACACGTCCGAACACGTTAAAACGTGTCGTCCGTGTCTGCTCGCGAAATAATGCGCGACAACTGAAGCGCAGGGCGCGGAGCGGGGGAACTACTTTCTTTTGTTCGATCGTCTATCTTGCATCATTCCGCCATCCGCGTCCGCGCCATCGTATGACCAGACGCGTTGAATCTATGAGTTTCAACTCATTATCAGTCTTTCCTACGGTAGAAATTCGACGCTCGTGAGCATTGTGCTGTGTTTTCATCGATATAGACTTACGTGAATATTGTGTGCTAATATTTTTAAAGTGTGAATACGGAGATTACGCCAAA
>NW_020219489.1:6989-16182 GCF_003070985.1 Temnothorax curvispinosus | reverse complement strand
GATATTATTTAAGTAAGGTTTTCCATCGATTCTGTATTTCAGTATGAAACTTTACAAAATTTTTTGGATGGAGCGTTGAGATTTTTTCCCAACATCTGTAGGATTTTATCATTGGTGACAATTATTTGTCACTTTTTTTTTTTTTTTTTTTTTTTTAAGGTTACCGTTTGAGCCCCACTAACTTCAGTGGCCTCAGTGACAGAATTCACCAGGACCTGCACTTCCTCATGCTTATTTTCCTTATTGGAATAATTTCGCTCTGAAAGCAAAGAAAAAATACATACCACCCTTGAGACGTTATCATCATTGTTTTTCGTATAGAAAAAACTTTGACGCTTGCAGAGTTTGTGTCGAACTTTTCGTTCCGTGATCCCTCCTTTATTAGGAGTGCATTACTTACATGAAATAAACACTTTTGTATTCCTTTATTATGAGTGCGTTACTCGTATGGATTAAGCATTTTTATTACCTAAAACCGGAGACAGCTAGAGAGGAGTTAATGGGGTAACACTTATTATGTGCATTGTAAAACGTTGGTTCTTATTGAGCCAATTCACAAAAAATACCCTATGTCATTGTCGTATGGACGCCGACTCTTAATATTCGTGTGGAATAATTGAGATTTAACCTCCCTAACCTTTACTAGCTGGCCGCGGACATTAGTGAGGTTATTTAACTAAGATTGGATTTTTATGATTTCTTCTCAGTTCCTTCACTGACTCTTTTGCGTTTTTTTAAACCGTGATCGAAAACGCCTTCTTTTCCTTTTAATTTTGCTTTAATAATAATATTATTAAGCAATTTTCCTCTGACGTGCGAACCCTTGAGCACAACAAAACATTATGAAGAAGAGAAGCAGACAGCGCCCACACAGGAGACGCGGAGAGCGCCACATTCAAATTTTAGTATTCTGAAGTTGTGAATTTTGAGCATAGCTGACGCTACTACAAAATAATCATCGCGAACAAGACGTCTATAGTATAATTACAATTACGTAAAAAAATAAATGTGTCTAAAAAAGATTTTATAAAGCGCTTTTATAACTATTTAATAAACGTTATAAAAACAGATATTAAATAGTTTAAAAAAAATATTACACTTTAAACGTTTCTTTAATCGACTTATAAGTTTAAAATAAATTTTTAACGTTTATTAAACGTATTTTGAACGATACTGTGTTGCTTGGGATAAGACTTGAATATTCTATTAATGTCAATTGTGATCATTTCGATCCCAATTAATTATTCATATGTTAATCCTCCTTTTTATCAAATTTAATCTGTCTTGAGTTTAATCCTTTTGTCATTTCTCTCGATTCTGGCTAATTTTGTTGCTTTTTCTAGAGCAAGAAATACTAATTCCTTGTCGTTTATGATATTAATAATCAATTTCTTTATGGAATTTATCAGTCCGTTTTTGAGAATTCTTGTACGATGTCTTCCACGTCCCGATGACTTCTCTTATTTATAATTTCTTCCACTAGATTCGAGAAAGCTCTTAGAACATTGCGTCTCTCAACATGGAAACACTCCGAGGTTAAGAGATTTGTTATAGGTTGTATGACTTTCATCATTAAATCACCGGGAAATTGCAATCGTAGGGCGTGAGTCCCAGATAGACCAGGGCTCGTGAAACATATTTCTTTCCCTTGTCTGTGCCACTCAGTGCTAACGATAATAATGTCGCCATGTCGACCATTAACTAATTGTCTCAAATCCTGTTGACTACAAATCGCGTGGAAAACGCAGGCCACCAATTCCTTGCAGTTCTGACTATCCGTTTTAGCGAGGCTCACCAGAGCGTTGGTCACACCGGCATCCACTAACACGCTCAGTCCTCTTCCCACTACGTTTCTGTATCCCTCAAAATAACGTTCAGCAAAAATTACCAATTTTATCATCTCGGGCATGTGTTCTTGCTCGACATAAGCGCTGCACAAATTTACCAATATAATGGTCGAAGATAACCGATTGATCGTTAGTCTTGGCCCGAGCATGCCTGATTATCATTTTGACGGTTTGTTGATTTTTGATCAACTCTTCTTTGACCTCGACGTGGCTAGTGAGATACGATAGGCCTTTAACAGCCTATTTTATCATATTATTTTCTTCCTGGGGGTTGATCAAGAATCGTATGCAAACCTCGGCTATCTTCTTTGTCTCTCTATTGGTGAAGGGATTGATGATCGCAGAATAGCGTATACACAGCTGTTATCGATTCGACTCAATGTGCACAAACCCACTAACGCTCGAATCCGAATTGAATCATCTTGATCTTGAGAATAATATAGATTCCCTAATGTATTTATATTTCGACATATAAATACGTTAGTTGTCTTATATTTCATTATAACGGCATTATAACCGGTTATTTCATTATAGCTGCAGCGTTACAGACTATTTATAGTTCAAAATATTTCCAAAAACTTCTAGAATGGAGGTTGTAAAAAAATTTTCCAACTACGCCATTGGATAACAAACTTGAGGCTTTGCCCACTCTCCCACTTCTCTCCCGTACGTGGAAAAATGTTTTCGAGAATAGTTGTGTTACCATTTTTAATATTCTTTATTTTAGACTAGATAAACCCTTATTTGTCTTGCACACGAAAACATATTTTTTATCTACGGACTTACAAAAAACCCTCCATTAAAAACTTCTACTACTAAAATATTCCATCGTCATTGTTAACTCGCCATCATTAATTCCATTTTTACTCTCCTCCTCCTCTTCCTCCTTTTCCTCCATCACCACTTGCATTTCTTCAGCGTTTCAAATTTCTTTTTCCTCTTTCTTTCATTATCATCTCCAACGCGTCGATGCCCAGCATAAAAAAGGATCGGTTAGATTTTTGCTGTTCCTTCATTTTTTACAAATATTCAGGTCCTGGATTTCCAGGGGGTTACCTTTGGGTTGCTTTACAATACAACATTTGGATTCTCAAGTTTTCTCAAGTACACTTTTGGTTGTTGTTGTTGTCTTGCAGCTTGAGGTGAATGATTTAGGTTGGGTAATTTGTTATCCATTTTGAACTTTGGAAAAACACCAATATTTTCTTTGGAAGGGGGTTGTTTGTGAACTTTGCACCGCAAAAAAATTAGGCGGAGAAATTCTAGTACTCGCTTTCGACGATTTCTTCTACGCTTGATGATCGCATGGAGATTCCGTTTTTGAGGAGGTAATACTTTCGGGTCCACTAAAATAATTTTACTTATAACGGGTTGACTGATATGACAGTGGTCGATCTTCCCCAGATCCGCTCGGGAGTATTTAACGAACAAAAGAAATTGTCACGAGCCCAAGGTGACAGCGAACCGGCCGAATTCGCGACAACAATGACGAAAATACATTCTTTTACTTAAGGGCTTACAAAAAATTCTTTATTGAAAATTCCTAATAACGTTATATTTTATCATATAACTAGAGGGATTTATTATTGCATCTCAGAAAATTTATTGCCTTATTACTCCTAGCATAAAAATAGATCGGTAAAGTTTTACACGAAAACACATTTTTTATCTAAGGACTTGCAAAAAATCCGGGCGTCAAAGGCCGACAAGTCAGTCAGACCCGACAACGCCAACGACTCCAATGCCTACGCCGATCGACCCAAAACCCGCGATGGCAAAAACGAGAACGTCACGAGCTCAAACGTTGACATAAATCCGCGAAATAAACCCGTATTTAATGAACTCTCGGGGATCCTACAGTCGATAGACTACCTTTAAGTAAAGAGATAAAAAGAAAAAGGGCTAAATGAAACTCGCTACACTTGATGACTTCCTTGATATTTTTGGAATTTACGAATCGGATAGCGGACTCTTTATGATGTGGATATAGCCGCGTCCTGGGTTAGATTTCGCGCACAGATTCTAACTCGAAATCGGAACTCAAGCAGCAGAAGAGATTATGATTTAAAAATATCGAGGTTGACTGAAGCTGAGAAGAGACTAAAGCTCAAAAGAGCGAATCCCGCGATGTCAGGGTTTATATAGGAAAATTTAAAGGGTGGACTTTATTGTAGGATGTGTCAGTTGCTATTCTGACGATTTTAGTTGGTAGGATGTTTTTTCACCCAGGATGTAAATTTGAGTTTTCGCCTATCTTTTGACGAGCTAAGTACAGTAATTTTTACGGCTGTTTATTGGCGAGTTTTGTCAAAAAGCTTTCACCGTCGAAATTTGAAGGCACAAGCTCTTTTTCCAGTGACTCACTCAATTTTTCGCCAAATCAAAATTATACAATAGGCGATGACGCTCCCACGTTGCTCACTAATAAATAATTTCAAAAACTTAAATGTACATTCTGGGTGAAAACTATTACCATTATTCTACCAACAAAAACCCTCAGAACAGAAAAACTAAATAGGAAAACTAAACACATTCCTCAACAAAATTTACCTCTTAAAGTTTCTTATACATATAATCCGCGACTTTTGGTCAGTTCAGCTCCAATTCCAGTTCCAGTCAGTATTTTTCGTTTAGTGACTACCAGCCATTTCTTCAGGTTTTTGCAGGTCCAGTACCGAATCAAACGTTTATTGCGTGCAGTTTAAGTTGAGTAGCGTATGCTTTGTTAAGTTCTGTGCGCATCATCACCGCAACCTACCAAGTTCCGACGAAGCCTCTACGAGGATGCAGGGCCTTAACGAATTTACTCTAATCCAGACCGTACGAAGCACAGCTTCGTATCAAGTGCTAATAAGTTAGATTATTCTTTTTTAATTCTTTTTTTTTATTTGAACGAAAGTCTTCTCTTCAAACTTTCGAATTCCTGGACGTATTTATACTCTTCAATTTAACCTTTTACGTTTTTTAATCTACATTTTCACCATCGGTACTTCGGGTTAGCTGATTAACGTCAGCGTCCAGACCCGTATCACTTCCATTCCCGCTACTTCGGGTTAGCTGATTAACGTCAGCGTTCAGACCCGTATCACTTCCATTCCCGCTACTTCGGGTTAGCTGATTAACGTCAGCGTCCAGACCCGTAGCATTTCTTTTTACGATAAATAAACAAATCCATAAAATCGTCCACAAGCAATCGAGAGACTTGGTCAAGTTAACTTCCAGCGCGGTTATCAATAATTAAATGATTTACAACAATCAAATAAATTTTAGTGGATCCGCGCATTCTCAGTTATAAACGAAGGAAATCAGCCGCCAAGCACGTGCGGAATCGTCGGAACAGGCGGGCGTGTCGCCAACAATTATTAGAAAACGAAATTTCTCACGCAAATTCGGATTTTCTGCGACCCGCAACTCCATCTCCTCTTCCATTATCTGACAGAATCAATCCCTCAAACTTAAGGAATTACCTTCCTTATCCCTTGATTGCCTTCCACGTCCGAACAAACTTCACCCCCTTCCTTTCCTCTCACGTATCGGATATTTTACCACCAATGAATAATCTCGAAAACTAAAATCTGTATGAAAATATCTTACCAACAAACCCTCAAAACAGAAAACCTGATACATCCCACGACAAAATCCACTTCTTGAAGTTTCCTACGTAAACCACGACATTGCGGAACTATCATCAATACCATTTTACCGCCACTGTCAGTCACGCTGAGTTCCGAGCTGCTTAATCTTAAACCATGTGTCAAACTTAAATTGTGCGCATTACTTCCGCAAGCCTAAGTGTTAACGAGTGCCGACGAAAGCCATCACGAAGCCACAGGGCCCCAGAAATTTCGGGACACAATCGAGTAAATTAAACCAGCAAATAGTGATGTTTTTTCCCTTTCTTTTTTCTATTTCTCCCCCTTATTAAGGATGATCCGTCAAACTCTCAAATCTCCGGGCTTCATTAAATATAAATTTTATTCTTAAATTTTATTTCGGTAACTTGTGGATACCGCCAGTTCAACTCATCGGTATCGATTTGGTCAATCGGCGTTGGCATTTAAATTTGTAGCGATTTTGCTGTCGCTGCAGGTATGGCTTGACCTATGTCAACCTTCGAACTCTTAGCGTCTCTTTATTTTCGCTGCCGCGGATTCGGATGTTCACTGTCGAATAGCAATTTTGTTATTAATATTTCCTTAATTTTGTTTTAGTTGTTACAATTTTTTACATAACAATTTTTATCTCGATACCATTCCAAAAAATGTCGTAACTCAATATATGTTGCAACATACGTAATATAGCGGGGGCTTTGATGTAACAGGAAAAGAATAATATTAACAAATTAATTTTACAAGTAGTGCTGGTTTCCGGCATAAGAGGTTTCATAATGGGATTATCCAAAGTATCCAAACGGAGAGATTCTTGTTGAATCTGGACTACGAACAAATCCCATATTCGTAATTCTGATTTTGACATAGCATAATAGTAGATAATACCAATTCGTGAAGGTTGAGTGAATCAATAGTCCGTTTGTTATTAAGATTCATCATTGAATCTTGTATTGTTGTTCATATCAGTATTATTAGTTAATTTTAATGTCACATTTTCCGCTCTGATGTCTGAATCTGAGATTAAAATCCCAAAAATGGCAGTCCACAGTAACTGTGTCATAAGATATTGTCTACTTTTGTCTTTATAAAAAATTTAACCGGACAAATTACTATTTTCAATATCACTCAGTCGTAATAAACATTATAATATCTGAATATAATAACGTGATTTGCTTGATGGCTGAATGGAGAAATGCAGTAGTTCTAATTGTTCAACTCATGATATATCTTACTTGACGCGCGAGAAGAATTCGAATCGGGAATCCGTTTGTTTCTACGTCTTATGTATATGATAGACAATGTGCAATTACGGACTGTAAAATTACGTTTTCTAAATTTTGAGATCTATAAATTTTGAGATTTTTAGAGTTATAAGAATTTGACATTCAAGTATTTATATACTTTGAATCGTCTGAATTTGACATATATTTGCTAAAATTGAATCACGACTTATTAGATCGAAATTGGAAAAAAAACATTTTACAATTTACTGTTATAAAAATGCACTTATTTATTTACTATTTACATGATAAGCGTAACGTACACTATAGAGAAGAATATGGCACTTAATATATTAAGTGAAACACAAGCTTTGGGACAACTAACTCGTGTAACTTCTAGCCCCGGTTTCCCCCAATAGAAAATAAAACTACTTACCTGCTTAAGAAAAAATAGAAAAAATTGTATCATTTGTAATTGTAAAATTGTAAAAAAGAGCGAGCGAAAACACGATGTGCATTTTTCCAGGTAAAGCGAGATTGATATGTTTGAATGGAGTAGAAAGCGATGTTCGATAGATATAGTTATTCATACACGGGTTTATAACACATAACAGACAATTTATTCTGACAAGGAAAACTTGAGAACTACGGAACGTTGATATGAATCATACTTTAACACATTTTGTAGAGGGAGATCCTCTGAGTATATACCTAAAATATTATTGACTATTGGCCAGCTATTTAAAAGTTATTAACAAAAAAAGATTTCAGCATCATGTATAAGACCATTGTTATTTTGTTGAGCAAAGAAGCAATAAATAATAAATAAATTTTGAAATAGTCAAAATTATAGATTTCTTATAAAATATAATGTTAAGAATTTGACGGATAAAAAGTATATTAATTAACAACTAACTTTCCCTCTTACATACGTATATTAATGTAATCTTTACACTAGAATGAATCGTTAAACTTGTTGGTTTAACTTTATACTAAAACTACGTGCAATATTTCCGACTTATATAGAGATTATTTACATCTTCTATATAGCTTTTTCATATCTTCCTTATATCTTCTTTGCATCTTCTGAGTATAGAAAATTACTGCAAAGTATCCTCACGTATAATGTACGTGACTACTTTACATTGCGATTACGCGTAAATGAGTGATATGTAAGTGATATAATATACACTACCGTCAGAAAGTTTAGGACCAATCTATGTGTTACCAAAGTTAACATAATTTTCAAAATGGGTTAATATTATCTAAAACGATCAAGTTTTGTTTATTAGATTTTTATAGCTTGATCCACAAACTATTATTTTAAACAAGCATTACAAATTACAAGGAATATATTTTTCATCTATAATAGAAAAATTTTGTTTCTATTGACTCCAAAAATGTCCAACTTTCGTAAAATCGCTTTGGGAGATCCGGCAGCGAGAGTGAAAGACTATAGATAACGAAACAATATAAAAACTTATTGGCTGCTTAAACTTTGTGCAAATGTGATCCAAAATAAATAAGAATTTTTTGATGAGAGAAATGTTTACATATTTTTTATTTACTTTTAGTTCAGAATATTTTAAATCATTGTTTTCTTTTTGTTATTTAATAGTAAAATATAGTTATAAGATCTATTTATAGGCATTTTTATTAAAAAAAATTGTTTTTATCTTGTTATTTTAACATAATAATCAATAATTAATCTTTAATTTTTTGTTTGGTAGTGTATACACAATATGCAGTATAAATATACTCAGATAAAAAGATAAAATTGATCTTGTTTTGAAAATCGGTCATATAACATGGAAATTGTACATTCAAGTTATGATATCATGGCTCAGAGATATCGCAACTGTTTAAAACATTTTGCATTGAAAAGTGCACACTTTCACGTTTACAACAATATATTATTATATTATACAACAGTGTTACGTCCCGGGGACTCCACGATTTCCCTTTTCCGCAGAAATTCCTATTATGCGCTTAAGATATCTTTTAGGGTAAGGATAAATAACTAAGCACGGACGGTTATCGATCGGGGAGTGAGCTTTGATCTCCTCACATTCTTTTTTTTTACAACTAGCTATTTGGCTAGGCAACACAAAGCGACCTCCCAGAATAAACTACCGACAGACGGGGCATACGTGATCGGATTAATCTCTATTATTCCTGGATTAGCCGATTCATCGGCAGATTCGGAATAATCTCCTGTGCTATTCTCGGATTGGCCGATTTATCGGTGGATTCGGAATAATCTATTGCTTCGAGTTAGCTGACTCGTCGGTGGACTCGAGGTATTGTTTTTGTCTCTCTAATCTCTAAAACCCGAGCTGACTTCCCCGCAATTAGTGAGATTAAGTATTAACAATCCACTAATTTGTAGTGGATTCGGGTAGTCCCACCCCCAAAAGGTCGCAAACCGCCGCGAGACATATACGGAATCGTCGGAACAAGATCACGCGAAGGGAGCTTGACTTCCCTCAGGAATCAGTCAACGCAAGTTCTCCGC
>NW_020219489.1:0-6979 GCF_003070985.1 Temnothorax curvispinosus | reverse complement strand
ATAATAAATGTTTTATTTACGTTAAATATAAATTTCCATTTATTTATAATCTAAGACCTCACCCACCATTCTTCCACCTCTCAAAATCGCACGAGGTCCGATCCTGAGTTAAAGGGATTGAATTCCCTGACTCGAAAGAGGACCGACGATCGCACCGCTCACGGAAGGCGTCCTACCGTCGCTAAGGACGTTGACCCTTCTTGAACCATCGACAGTGCGTTCGGCTCGCGCCACGCGCTTCACACACAGAGCGTGTACCTGCAAGCAATATTCTTAAGGGTCTAGTTGCGTCCTTCTTTACCCCGACTCCTCTGGTTAGCCTTTCCCTTGCTTCCCGGATTTTCATATCCTAATCCCGGGGTCGGACGTAACAACAGGTTTAAATAAAAATATTATTCTACTTTTTTATTGATTACTTTTATATGTTATTAGAAATATACAAGTGTCTTAGGAAGAACGCAATTATTTTATCGTTGTTCGGTAATAAAGGTGTATACCGCCCTTCACCGCGAAACCAAATGATTTTTCGTTGAAAATAAACGGCACTGCAGTCTGGGAGTGAGGTTTGAACTTATATTTGGAAAGAAGACTCACGAGTCCGACTTTCGTTTGCACGTGTCCAAATTGCGCTCCTAAAAATTTATAATACCAATGGAATAAAACTTATATAAAACGTGCACAAGACGTTAAGAATAACTTTAAACAATGATTTGATAAATAAATTATAGATATATTAATGGATTTACTCATATTTGTACCAATGCAGATTCGTGGGCCTTCTCCAAATGGCAAATAAGTATAAAGATGCCTTCTTGCTTTCTCGTCTGCGTTAAGTCGTTCAGGATCAAATTTATCTGGATCAGGATAAATCGATGGATCCCGATGCAGGCCAAGTATTGGTATAAAAATCGAAGTCCTCTTTGGCAGGTAAATGTTTGTTGTCGGTAGATTAATATCTTTGGTACAAATGTGATTCAACATTGGAAGAGGTGGATATTTCCTCAAAGTCTCTGAAATATGTAAAAGAAAAGTAATAAAATATATATCATCCAAAATACAAACCATTTATTTAAACTTACATATTATAATAACAAAATATTTTTGTTATTTATTATAAAATACTTGCCATTTATTACTTTGGTTAGATAAGGCATTTCGTTCATAGCGTCGTAGGTCAGATCATGCTTTGTCAACGTTTCGTCGATTTCCTTGTGAACTTTGTCTTGATGATGAGCTAATTCGTATAAAGCGAACGTTGCTGTCGCCGTGGAGGTTTCGAAGCCAGCTAGGAAAAAGATAAAATTTTGCGCAGTAGCTTCCGCCATGGTAAGCTTATTTATGGTTGCTGCAGGTGAATAAAATAATATAGTTTTTTTTAATAATCTGTTTCAAAAGAAATTTTAATTATTTGATTTACAAAACTGCAACGTGAGATAACATATGTAAATTTTTAAAACATATATAGGGAAACTATATTAATATAATATGTAATATGTAAAAATGTATATTAACATGTTACGTCGGTGGTCTTCTTGTCATCGTCAACATAGTCTTTCTCCATGATTTGAATGAGCAAATTCTTAAGATCGTGTTTTATCACTTTATGAACTTGCTTATATTCCACATTATCCCGAAATATATTCGTGTAAAAACTTGTGATGCGTCGATCTGTGAGGGGGATGGAAAAGATGTCCATAATTTTCGGAATGGACATAGACAGGATAAATCGTATTATTTTTATCTTTAAAATATTCTTTCCTTGAATTCGATACTCATTGTTCGGCTCCTTAATACAATTAGATCTTATACCAAAAGCAGTTGACATTATTATGTCCGTTGTATATCTATTGATCAAATTGGCAAATAACTTTTATATAATAACTTCTATCGAAATGTACGACACACATTAAAGTTGTTGTAAAATTACATGAGATTTAATAATTTGAACAAGTAAAGACAGATTGATAAATAAAAAATTAAGTAAAAAAAATTGTTTATGTAATATGCTATTTATCCTCCTTCATCCTATAATTATAATATTTACACTTTTTATCTTCAAATTTAGGAGTTTCTATTCTTTGCTGTTTGAAAGACTTTGTTTAAGTAACAATTAAGAAAAATAATTACCTTGCAAATATATCTTTTATCTCGATAGAATCTCTCATCTGCGCTTTGTTGTCTAGGTACTTTGCGAGTCTTTCGCTACATTCCTTTACAATCGGGAAAATCTGCTTTATTTTTAACGAAGTGAAAGCGGGTGTCATCTTGGTGCGTATATTTCGCCATCTCTTTTTATTTATAAAAAACAAATTGTCGTATAACAGATTAATTTTTTCATTGAAGTATAACCCACGATCATGGAAACTTCTTTGTCAATACCGTTCGAATAAGATCAGGATCAGCGATTACCAACAATATTTTAAAAAACATATATAGTCCGAATGCCCGATGATCCTTATATTTCATGTAGGCATCATGCAAAAATATAGGTATTTGTTTATAAATTTTCCTTTTACATAATTATACGATATTTTTTAAGTGAAAATACAAATTAAAAAAAAGGGTAAAAGTGCATATAATAACGGACCCAGTTTCAATGACCTTGACCTTGACCTTGACATATTTTGTCATGATCCTGAGTAACTATCAAAAGGTTTTAAGCGTCGCTCGTTGTTTATTAAAAGGTTATTAACAAAAGAATTTTCACAAATTACATATAATTTTCTGCATAACCATGTACGTTTCACGTAATGTATTCTTAACTGCTTTACTCATTTATTTATGTGTAGTAAATTGAACACTATTAACCTAACCCAAACCAATTGTTGTATGGGTGGGTCAGATTTTTCAAATCTCACTTATTTATAACTCAGTGGTAAGGGTAGTAATTTACTGAATAACCGTGTATATAGACAGTACACAGTACACATGTAGGCGGGGGAGGAGCTACCGTCCCTCGTAGAAAATAATTAAATAAAAAAAAAAGAAAATACAAGCTAAAATGCACACATAAAAAAAATATATAGGCAAAAACTTCATAACTAATTAGGTCCACTCAACATATATATATTTTTTAATATCTCTTACATTAAAGACAAAATTGGTATAGAAAACCCACGTTTTCTGGCCAGTACATCAACTTCTCTAGCCATCCGTTTAAATATAAAGTTAATACTATTACGAGTCTTCTTGATCGAGCGATCTTATTGTCTGACGAAAGCTTCCACGAATCTAAAATTAATGTTGTTAAGAATATACTTTTGAACAATTCCTTTCCAATCGATCTCATCAATAAACACATAAACATCAGAATTAAACAACTTCGGCATAAACGTGACGTGAATAGCACTCCTGTTAATTTTTTCGATTCACGGAGATGCGTCGTTCTACCGTATGTCAAAGGTCTTGGCGAAGATATACGTCTCACACTTAATAACGTTGACCTTGATACTGTCCACGCACTGTTCTACCTACATACCTACAATTGTATCGAGACTCGTGGCTGTTGCGTCGTTTGCAATAAAGTATTATTCTAACATTAGTAATCGAGTGTATAATTATTCCTCGATTCCTCTCATCAAGACGTCGGTAGTAGGCCCACACCCGGAGGGATAATCGACCTCCTGTGGTACCGAATTCTCACATTGGTGGGGTTTGAACATCACTCTATTAGTTATTAATTTTTTAGCCTCTCATTTGTGATGTTTCTGTTAAAATCTCATAAGCACTAGACTGAGAATGTGCCGACGATGGTACTCGTTTCCTTATCAGGTATTTGAATTTTTGCCCCTTAAAAAATTTTTGCATTAACTTAAAGGAATTTCTTTTATACTTTCTGAAAATTTTAACTTTTAACTCTTAGATTATAAATTTTAACTATTGACTACGTTATTTGACCTCACGCTGTATTTTATGTATTTTTGCTTGGTTAGATCACTTGATAAGAACCCAAATCTTGGGTTGAAACGTCGTGAAGTTTTTATGTACCTTTGCCAATTGTTATCGATATAAATATATTCTTTTGATTTAATATCTCTTCTAAATTTCAATCTCCAAGTTTACCCGTGTCGCCTGTGCCATCTCGTATTTTTCTTCTTGCACGAGGAATTCCTCTATGCAATCGCGGCACTGCCGGGCTGGTCTCAGGCCTAAAATTATCTTCCCGCATTTGGAACAACAGAACTTAGTCAACGGCGGCGGGAGTCCGTGCCTCGGCGAGCTTGAGAGCGTGGTACCCCCATTTGATCTCGTATCCATCGACTTCGGGGATGTCTTTGTCGTCCCCGAGTGGTGGCAGCTGATCCAAATAACCACCTCCTCTTCTCCCTCAGGGTCGCAAAGACCCGCTATCTAAGATGATTCTGTACGTGTTTCGTGCTCCTCGGGAAAAACTCCGTCGATTGGCCCATAGTTCTCGTTCCTCTCTTCTTCGCTCCTCTCGTCCGGCGTCGGTGGTTTCATTTTAATACTATTTTGAGTGTATATGCGTTCGTGTTAATTTTAAATTGAATGTATGCATATATATGTATAACATAGCTGTTTTATTTAATGTTTACCTTAACCTCTTGCGCACTTAAATAATCGCTGGGGATCTTCGGTTGCGTGTTCCTTACGAGTCGAGATCGTAGTGACTATCGCTCAAGTTTTCGGATTTTACATTTGTTCTTAACTTATTGTTAGTTAATATAGTTTTCATATTTTTGACATCTGGATTTTATTACTTTCAGTCCTTTTCGAGAGGAAGAGAAAGAGGAGAAGTGTGAGAAAGAAAGAGAGAACAATATTTTTTGTTTATAGCTTGTGGATACACATTGTGAGCTTCGTTGCGGATACTAGATTTTTTCACGTTTTCCACATCGCTTTGCATAGCAATATGGTACAAAAGAGATCGTAAAAATTGAGTGTGTGCGTGTTCAGTGTCAGCTGCAGTTTTTTCTTGTTTGGCCGGAAGCGGGGATGCTCCTACTTCCTTTTCTTGGTTTTTGTCGTTGTTTACCGTCCCTGGCGCTAGATGCAGTAGTAAATTGGTCACCGAGTCCCACAGTGCTCCGACTAAATGTATTGACCATCCGTATATAGTATGTAGTGCGTAACCGTGTGTATAATAGTGTCGATTATTAGCTTTGCCGTCCTTGTGCAGAAGTATATTCCGATTAATCCTGCAGAGGCATTGCCAAAAATTAAGAACGTTTTCCAGATTTTCTTCCAGGCGTTCTTTATGATTTTCTGTGAGGAGTTTTCATCCAAGAAGTAAGAAAGTGACATCCTTTGTGTTATAGTTGGTTCCCCCATTACGCCTCGTGCTACGTTGTTCAGTATTCCGATTTTTTCGGCGGGAAACATTATATGGTCTCTCAGTTTTTCGAGGTTCTGGTTGATGTAAATGCCGCTTGCAGCCAAGGATCCTGGATCGCTGTAATGCCAGGTAGACTTGGTCATCGGTTCCATTATCGTAGGTGCTCTGCTGTATTCCACGTTTGGTGTAATGCGGTACCATCCGTCGTTTAGATTGTACATTGTAGGAAGTATTCTACTGCACGAAATTTGCATTCCTGTTTTAAAAAGTATATGCGTTCGAGGTGTTAAGAAATATGTTTCGTTTCCCTTCGATACTGGCAATTATTGATAACATTCTTGAGTTTGGCGTATTTTTACTTCCACCGGGGTACATTTGGATAACCAAATATATGCACTATCTCTCCAGAAATTACGGCCATGTATCCTGGGCCTTTCATGATTTGGTATGCGAAGTCGTCGGGAGCATGCATCACAAGGCTAAGCGCGTTTTTAATTACTTGCAGTTCCAAATTGCAGCGTTGTTTTAATACATCCGTGTACAGGCGATTCATTTGTGTGCGAATGTGTCGTTCTACATAGACAAATTTTGAATTTACGTAGGTAAAAATATCTAAGTTTTCAATTGCTAATGGCCTTTTACGTGCAAAAAATCTCTTTTATTTATTTCTAAAATTACGAGCTTTAGATGTTCCGTTTTTATTAAAGTGTATCCGCAAAGAATCTTCTCGCCAATTCGTGTAAGTGCGAATGTAACATCTTGTATCGACAAAGAATAGAGTATTTGTAATTTATCATTCGTTTCACTAACCATTTTCTTTGCTTTTCCCTCATACAATACGTCATAATGGCAGAATTTACAATAATCATTAGGTATAGTTTTCCAATAAGTATATCTTCCTTCAATATCTATACAATTGCCATCTATATATTGACAAACGGTTCCCGTTCTCAAATGAATTTGGTTCGTCTCGATATTAATTACTGCTCGATGAGTACTTAAGCTAATTGTTACTATTCCTTGTACAACCACATTTTGCCATGTACCATAAGGATCTGAATATTCTACTCGGCGAACATTTTTCATCCGTCGATGCAGACCCCGCAAAAGTGATGGGTCGTGATGTCGTTTGATTTACTTTTAATCCGTGGATTACATTATTTACATTTAGACTTAGCGTACCAGTTTTGTGCATATTTTTACATTGATCTAACGTTGTGTCGACTATATATTCCGCTTGCGCATTGCTTACAGTTCATTAATGAGAATGCATTCCGCAATAATGAATCGTTCGCAAAATCGAAATTTTACATTGGATTACATTAGTCGAATCGTATTTTTACAATTGCAATAGTTGAATACTTATTCTTTCTACATACGGTTCTACTAACGGGATATTACATTCCCCTATATCTAATAGAGATACGATCGTTATATTAGTGTTCGTTGTTCCGTAATCATATCCGAGTATTCCAAAGGTTTCTCGTACGGAGAGAATTCTGATGACGGCTAAGCAAATTAGTGCCCTCATCTGTTTTAAATACAATATAAAAGATCTCATTAGTAATTTGAGATTGAAAATGTTTCACGGCACATGTTTAATCTCTTATTTTTCGAATTTTATTAGGATAAACAATTCTTAATTTTTCTTTAACAAAAACTTTGACATTACATTATTTTTTA
>NW_020219488.1:1058-1725 GCF_003070985.1 Temnothorax curvispinosus | reverse complement strand
GCATTGCATTCTCATAGTGTTTCATAATTTATCGGGATACGATGCACATTTTATTATAACTGAAATAGCAACAGCATACGAAGGACATGTAGATTTACTCCTAATCACAAAAGAAAAATATATTTCGTTTACAAAAAACGTTCAAAACACTAAAGATAAAGATAAGAAAACGTGCGTCAAATTGCGATTTATCGATTCGTACAAGTTTCTCACCGCTAGTCTTGATAAATTGGCATCTTATCTCAGCAAGGATAAACTGCGAATATTGCAACGCGAATTTTGTGAATTATCCGCAGAAAATTTTGATTTGCTGACACGAAAAGGCGTATTTCCCTATGAGTACATTGACTGCGTCGAAAAATTGGAGGACCTGTGTTTACCACCGCGCGACTCGTTTTACAGTTCATTGACAGGTGACACCGTATCCGAGAGCGATTACGCGCACGCCGTTGACGTCTGGCAGCGGTTCTCCATTCGAACGCTCGGTGATTACAGCGATTTATATCTCAAGACCGATGTCTTGCTGTTGGCCGATATCTTTGAAAATTTTCGCGATAGTTGCGTCGCGAGTTATGGACTCGATCCAGCGTATTATTATACTCTACCGGGTTTTACGTGGGATGCTATGTTGAAACATACACACATCAATTTCGAATTGCTCACCGAC
>NW_020219488.1:249-958 GCF_003070985.1 Temnothorax curvispinosus | reverse complement strand
CGTTTTACAGTTCATTGACAGGTGACACCGTATCCGAGAGCGATTACGCGCACGCCGTCGACGTCTGGCAGCGGTTCTCCATTCGAACGCTCGGTGATTACAGCGATTTATATCTCAAGACCAATGTCTTGCTGTTGGCCGATATCTTTGAAAATTTTCGCGATAGTTGCGTCGCGAGTTATGGACTCGATCCAGCGTATTATTATACTCTACCGGGTTTTACGTGGGATGCTATGTTGAAACATACACACATCAATTTCGAATTGCTCACCGACATTGACATGGTCATGTTTATCGAACGCGGTATACGCGGCGGTTTGAGTCAATGTTCAAACAGATACGCGCGGGCCAACATCAAGTACAGGCAGTCGCACGATTCATCGAAACCGTCGTAGTACCTGATGTATTTTGATGTAAATAACTTATACGGCTGGGCAATGTGTCAACTATTGCCATACGCAGATTTTAAATGGGTCGACGACGTAACCGATTTTAATGATATGGATGTCGCATTGGATTCCTCGATAGGCTACATTCTCGAAGTCGACTTGGAATATCCGCAACATCTTCACGACGCGCACACTGACCTACCGTTCTGTCCGACGCGCGATAAACCACCCGGCAAGCGGCAGGACAAGCTCCTCGCAACATTATACGATAAGAAACGTTATGTAATACATTATCGCAACCTGCAGCAGTGTACTCGTCA
>NW_020219488.1:0-149 GCF_003070985.1 Temnothorax curvispinosus | reverse complement strand
TCGTATACTGAAATTCGCGCAATCTCCATGGCTTCGCGATTATATAGAACTTAATACGAAATTTAGAACGTTGGCCAAGAATGATTTCGAGAAAAATTTATACAAATTGATGAACAATGCCGTGTTTGGCAAAACCACGGAGAATGTGC
>NW_020219487.1:0-1402 GCF_003070985.1 Temnothorax curvispinosus | reverse complement strand
TTTACATTAAAATGTGTCATAATAAAATTTAAAATATCTCGTAAACTATTCATTTTTCGGTAACTGTACCTTAACACTTTTATGTTCAGAATAATAAGATAAATTAATTAGTGTAAAGAAAATATATTGTAGCTTTGCAAAAAAGATAGCATATTAGTTGCATATTACAAATTGCATAATTTTTTTTGTAAAACAACAGTGTGTTCGCTTTACACCAATTGATTTGTCTTATTATTCTGTACATAAAAGTGTTAAGGTACAGTTACTAAAAAATTAATAGTTTACGAGATATTTTATATTTTATTCTGGTATATTTTACCATGAAATATGAAATATCTTGTAAACTATTCATTTATCGATAACTGTATCTTAACACTTTTATATACATAATAATAAGATAAATCAATTGGTGTAAAAAAAACACATTGTTGTTTTACGAAAGAAAATTATGCAATTTGTAACTACATATGCAACTACATATCTTTTTTGCAAAGCAACAATGTATTTTCTTTACACCAATTGATTTATCTTATTATTCTGAACATAAAAGTGTTAAGGTACAGTTACCAAAAAATAAATAATTTATGAAATATTTTATATTTTACATCAAAATGTGTTAAAATAAAATTTAAAATATCTCGTAAACTATTAATTTTTTGGTAACTACCTTAATACTTTTATATGCAGAATAAGTAGTAGAATTATATTATGTATAAAAATCATAGAATTCTATTTAAAAGACAAAGTTGATCTTTGCATCTTTTCCACAACTTTACCTACAAAAAATTATTTACCTCAGATTATGTCTCCCTTGAAAGCAAAATTAGTCTGATACAATTTTTTCTATCGCCAAAAGCAGGTGAGTTATTCAGGTAACCTGTTTTAGATGCCTCACCCTGTATAAAATATAAATTTTCAAATTATTCAATGATATCTGAGAAACATTTTTTATTACATTTGGAATTCATTATTACTTAACTTTTATTACTTAACTTATTATTACTTAAGAATGTTTTAAAAATAAATACATGTACACGATACAAAGTTTCAATTTGCACCCTATTTTTTCTCCAAATTAAGTTTAAAATAAAAGTGGTCTTTAAATTAATAAAATTTAATAAAAAAATAAAATTATTGTTTTAAATTTCGATTATTAATTTAAGTTTTTTAATGTGAAAACAACAATACAGAGTATAATTAAAAAATATAATAAGGTTAAACAATAGAAAAAAAGAACAGATACAAATTCAAACTTAAGATTGATATTAATAAAATTTATTTAAAAAATTAAATTTACTTCTTTAATTTTCAGAACGATTTATCTTAATGGAGACATATTCTACTTCTGGTGCGGAAGAACAGTATGCTGTACAACTGAAAGATATACCAAAGAAAGTCAAAT
>NW_020219486.1:0-27003 GCF_003070985.1 Temnothorax curvispinosus | reverse complement strand
GCCTTTTCTCGGTTCTCATCCCAAGTATCACCCTCGACTTCCAGGAATGTATCATCGGCAAAGCCATTTAGCCAACATCCCGGGAGGAAAGCGATCCGGAGGAGGTAGTCATACCCCAGGTTCCACAGAAGTGGGCCAAGTACTGACCCCTGTGGAACCCCCCGCACGACCAACACGACCCTTACTACACCATCGCGGTCGGTGTACAAGAGCCTCCTGTCCCGGAGGTAGTCATGTATGACTGCCCTTAGATAAGAAAGGACGCCGTGGTGATTTAGCGCCCTCCTTATCACTGGCCACGGCAGAAAGTTAAAGGCGTTAGCTACATCAAAGCTAACGCCCAACACCACCCTGTCGGCCTCCATCGCGGCCTCCAGGAGGGCCCGAATGCGTAAGATCGCATCCACAGTCGATCTCGGAAGCCATCCTGACCAGTCGCCGATACTGGGTTTCCGAGACCCTGCATCGTTAAAAGGTTGTTACCCTCTGCCATGACGGCGTCAAGTATCTAACCCAGGAATTTCGCCGGAATAAATCCGTTGCCCACCGTCACCACGTTGAGGTACCCAGGTTGCAGAAGAATCAAGTTATGGATATACTTTGACTCTATTGTGGTCTTGGACGTCAAATATATATATAAGATTTGTACTTTCTCAGAGTCATGTGGGAAAAACTGCATTTTTAATGTAATTATGTTATGATCTGACGTCAGATTCGTATTCAGCGATCCCGAAAACCCTCGAGTAACAATTTTTAGGCAAATCTGGTCAATTTTCAAAAACTCATTGGGTATACTGGATTTGCCATTTTGAATTTTGGAAAACTGACATCAAATTTGTACTCAGCGACCACAAAAACCCCCGAGTACCAAGTTTCAAGCAAATCGGATCAATTTGAAGAAACATCCACGATATTGGGTCCGCCATATTGGATCTGCCATTTTTTTTATTAAAAAATTTAGTCAATTGTTATGTAATTCAAGCTTTTGAATCCGAATCCACGGTCAGAATCTCGAAGCTAGTTTGCGTTTTTTAATTACGGCTCAAAATGTACTAAAAAAGTAATGATTTTTTTAGATTAGAAAAAAAACGAACCAACTTTTGAATTCTGACCTCGGATTCGGATTCAGCGACCCAAAATACGTAAGAATTGACTAGTCCGGTCCGCCGGACAAAAATTTCATTTTTTTTTGTGAGGTTGTGCTATATTTCTTTCTCTGATTTTAAATATATGTTATTCTATTTCTGTTAAGTTGTGTTCGGTTAATTATGTCACGCCTCCTCTCCAAATTTCCACGAACAAGAAGCTACACCCTGAGGTATCGTAGGAAATATCGTGCTGTATAGGGTAGAATACGGTGGTGCGATCCGTCGCACTTGGCGCCCAATTATGTTGTGTCTCAGCAACTTTGCGTCAATCCATGATAGCCCTTCTCCGGATAGCGAGACTGGGGAAAAAAGCGTCGAAACTTATACTGCGAAGCGTTATTCCCGGGGAAATAAGTTTTTAGTGCTGCGAAGCGTGAAAGTGAAGTGCCGCGACTGCTCGCCCTGGGACCGCGCGCCCAAGTTCCGCGGCATCACCCGGTGCGTACGGTGATCGTGAGTGCGAAGGGTGTCTTTCGCGGTGTGTCTCCTAATTTCGGAGCACGTGCCATGTGGTGCTTGTAACAGAGTTAGGTTATACATTGCGAGCGGCCCGTTGCATCCGCGCTCTCCGGGCGTCTCCGGGGGCGCCGTACATAATTTATTTTAATTATTTATTTATTTATACCCATTTCTGCCTATTTCATCCATAATATTTAACATGGCAGAGGCGCGCGGTGAAAAGCCGCATGTCATCGTTCTCGACTATCCAATATCGGAGAAAGTGCGCTGTCCCCGGTGTTGGATGGGCCATAACATATAAATGCTCAATTTATGGTTATATCGGTAGAACAACTGTGCCTTTAAGGAACGTAAAATCTCATTTTGAGAAGAAGCACGGTGTTCTCCAAGAGTCGGGTCGCATGCCGAACGGCGATAATGGTGGGCCGACAACATCGTCGCAAACGCGGGGGCGGGCATCGTCGTCGAGCGCGGCGACTCCATCTCCGTCGCAGTCGTCCTCCGGAGTGCCGCCGCGACGCCACACGTGCGACTTACGACCACCCGGGAGCAACCTCCACGGCTGCCGCACCATCACCAGCGGCAGCAGCACCACCACCAGCACCATGTACACTACCACCTGCAACAACATCATCGGCAGGAGCAAGTGAATCCCCCACGTATGCGGCCGTCACCACCGCAGCATCCCCGGCGGCGCGGCCACCTTTGTCGCCGGTGACAGCTGCGGCGGCACATGGTACACGGAGGAAGACGGCCGCAACCCATGTCACCAGCCGCGGTAGCGGGAGCGCCGCGGTAGCGGGAGCGCCGCACCGCGAGCAGCCGCGGTTACCAGCCTTAAGGCGCGTCCGCAACGCACGGGTGGCTCGACCAATGGCAGTGACCCGCCAATAGTAAGAGAGGCACGCATTATATTCCCCAGAAACACATCTTCTGGGGAAACAACGAGGAGGAGGTCGACCTCCGAGACCTCGCCACCCACCACCACGACGGCGAGGTCTACGACAACGGGCACAAAGAGTCGGAGGTTGGCAAGCGTGCCTCTCGAGAAGATGCGCGCTCCCAGACGGCACGCGTGTCCCCCCGGATATTACTCGCCGCCGTAACTCCACCATCCGCGTACGGCGGCGGGGGGGGGGGGGGCACCCAGCGAAGGAAAATGACGCCCGAGGGGCCCGGGCCAATCACAGCCTGGCCCGCTGCAATAACGGAATCTCGGGCGCCCAGCGTGCCGATCGTGAAGAGCGCAGGGCGGGCGACCCTGGCCAGTCCATCAGAGGCCAGGGGTGTCGCGGAGAGGAGGGAGGTGAAAACACTCTCCCCTCCACAACAAAGTACCCCGCCCCTCAGAGGGACTCCCGGATCACCAATCTACATCAGCGACAGCCCGGTGGGGGTCCCCAGCGTGATTTTCATACCACCAATCACGCACGCGACATCACTGCCAGCCACCCTGACAACATGCACGGTGACGACCACCATGTGCGAGTCCCCCGTCATGTCGACGGGGGTCGCCGCGGAGGGACGGAGCACACCGCCCCGTTCTCCCCCCTCCTGACGATACAGAGGGTGGCGTCACCGTGCGAGGAGATACGGACGTGGCCTCAGGCTACCCCATCACCACCCAGGGAGGAGGAGCAGCGGCAGGAGGAAAGCGCGGCGCCATCACTTGAAGAGGAAGGGGACTGGTGCGCCGTGGAAAATGGTGCGCCCGGGGAGAAGAGCGAGGCGACGGCCGAGCGGTGGTTCTTCCGGGGGCGGCAGCCCGCCTCCAATAACGCCGGCGAATCATTTTTCTATTAATAATTTTGACCTATTATGCGATGTTAACAATAATAATTTTCCAGATATGAGCGTGGCGGACCCTATGAGGCGGAGAGACGAATCCGTGGGAGCAGCGGGTCAGCGTGCTGAGGATCGAGCTATATCTGGACATCCGAGTGTTCCCGTAAGTGTCCGGGGCGTGATGGGTCGTCGGCCGCGGGCATGCGCGGGCATGCGTAACCGGCGGCTCCGGCGTGGGCGACAGGACACCGCCGAGGGCCAACAACAGCCAACGCGGGGGCGGGGGGCACGGCCGACGTCCGCAGCGTGTAGAGGCTTCGCCTGTCCAGCCGTCCAGTGGCCGACCGGCCTCTGCGGCCGCTGCAAAGCGGTACAAGGAGGCACGCATGGCTGCTTGCGACGAGCTGGCCGGGCGGGCTGAAGCCGTTGCCTCGATTGCGGACCTGGAGGAGTTCGCGGTTTCGGTCGCGGCATTCTTCGGGCGAGGCATCGGGTGTGGCGCGCGGCGGTGCGCCCGGCGCTCGCAATCGCTCACATCGGTCGCGTGAGGCGCGGGCCCGACGGAGCGAGGAGGATCGCCCGGGGCGAGACGGCGTCAATGATAATAAAGGACCGGCACCGGCCGGTCCTCCTTCGCAGTTGGGAAAAAGGCGTGGCGACTGGGTGCGCGAAGCGACCCGCATTCAGGCTCTGTACAGGGCGAACCGACGCAAAGCGGTCCGAGAGGTTCTGCAAGGACCCGCTGACTTCTGACAAGTGCCGAAGGAGCGGGTTCAGCAGTATTTTGAAAGACTATACTGCGGAGGGGAGGATCTGCCCAACCCTGATGCGGAGGTGGAGCAGCCTGTCCCCTTGAGTCAGTCATGCTGCATATCTCAAGCCCGTATCAGACTACCGACTGCGAAGGCCGACCTGACTGCCGATCTCGACTGCCGACTCACATCTAGCCAATCACAACGAGGCGCCGACTGACTGGATCGGCCGACTCGCATTTAGACCCTGGTCTATTTCTTGACTCAACGACTCAAAGTCGGAACCAATAGAAGTACAATTTTCGATCACGTGATAGTTTAGTTGTGATGTTGTGAATAAACGACGATGAAAGATGGCCGGTAAAAAATACGTGTGGTCTCGCGATAGCGAGATACTTTTAATTCAAGAGGTAAAAGAGAGACCTCAGCTGTGGGATCCATCGCACCCTGATTATGCGAAGGCATATAAAAAGTCAATCCAATGGGATGAAATAGCGAAAAAGTTAGGCACTTGCGTTGACGGTAAATAAAAAATAACCTTTTATACAATAGTTTGTAATCTGATCACATAATATAAAAACCGACGTTACAATATATACTAGCGTTAAATATCGTGTAAAGTATTATATGTACATACGACGGTGTTATATGTAATTTGTTTTTTTATTTTCAGCAACGATGGTAAAAGATCGTTTTGATAATATGAGAACCACTTATCAAAGAAATTATAACAAAATTAAACAATCAATGAGAAGTAGGAAAGGATCAGATGACATTTTTCAACCAAAATGGGATCTTTATCCCCTTTTAACGTTTCTGAAAAAAAATTGCGTTCAAGCAAGTAGCAGTTCAAATTTGGATGTTACAAATGAGTGTGTAGACTCACATCTGACATCTGATGACACTGAATCGACAATAATTTTAGAAGAAAATCATAATGCGTACTTTGATGAGACATTACAAGTGAGTATAATTTCAGTGTATAAAATAATGATATTTATATACTGTAAAAGTAAGGTTATATAGAATAAATTCTACAAATAATTTGTTATTGTTATTAGCAATGGTTATTGATTCCAAAGGACATCCAACCATCTGAAGAATATACTGAGCTGGTTGATAGTGGTGATAAAAATAAGAATACAACCACTGTTCTTTGTCAACAGCAGTATCCAAGTTCACAGGTGCTTTCAAAATCTCCATCGCCATTACCAAGGCCTCTATCAGTATCTTCAAAGTCTACTTCTGCACCTAGATGTGCCAGTGCTAATCCAGCAAGTACTAGCACAAAGCGTTCTAATTCTAGTATTGAGGATGGCGATTTATTCGTGAAAAGAGGAAAAAAAAGTAGCGGTAATACATCAAATGTTATGGAAGAAGCAGTTTCTGCTATGAAACAATTATCAAAAGATTCCACTGTCCAAATGGATACACATGATCATTTTGGTGCTTATGGTGCGGCTCGTTTAAGAGCTCTGGATGCAGAGCAATGGCAAAAAATTGAATTAGAAATAATGAAACTTTTTACTAATATTCCCTAATATCTCTAAATTTTATTACAATTTGACATTTTTTCTTGCTTTGTTTTTATTTGACTAACCTTATTTTTATTTTATTTAATATTATATTTTTATTTTATTTAATATTATATTTTACTTATTTACTAGTCACGAGGCTATCAGAATCTTTCAAAAAGATATTAATTATTTTTTAAAAAATAATTAGAAATGTATTTTTTATAAAGATAAATACGTGCAGTATTGAAACTTACGTATTATATTATAACTTATGTACTAAAGTAAGAGAAGTTAAAAGTATATGTGGTATGACGCTTTCCTAGCACAAGGTTTCTAGGTTCCTAGGTTCAAGGTTCCTAGGTTTGGCTTCTGGGTTGTTTGGCTTTTCTAAATATGGAATTATAAATAAAATAGAACGCGACTTCCAATCCAAAGCCAAACTTAGTGATATAAAAATATATGTTTACACAAAGTGTTTCATTTAATATAAATAATTCGTTTCTATATAAATAATTTGTGTTGTTTAATAGAGAACTCACACTTTGGCAGAAAAGCAGAAAGCAGAAAGCAGAAAAGCAGAAGCCAATCAGAACTCGCGCTGATAGTAAGCAGACTAGGTACTAGCGACAGTTTTCCAGCTGATTGATTTCTGCTTTTCTGCTTTCTGCTATTTTGCCAAGGTGTAAATTCTCTCTAAGAGTTGGACAATATTCAGTGTTTTGTTTCATTTTTGTACTTCTTTTCCCAACAATTTTATTTGAATAGATATGGAAAACTACATTTTTACTAGAAAAATCAGTTTATGTTTCTATATCTTGTAGTTATAATAGTTGTTTATTTTGTAATTGCAATCTTATCTGTGATTTCTTCTGTGCCAATTTGTATAAAATAAACATAATTAATATATATATAAAACTGTTTATTTATTTCTATACATCATACATAATAGTATTTTATTAATATTATATTGATAATTATAGTTAATTAAGTTAATAAAGTAATCAAATTTATTTTATCATCCGGTCTTGCCATGGTACTGCACCAATACCATTAAAATAGGCACACCATTCGTTTCGCAAATTAATAGCTGCATTAGTATGTCGATTTCCTCCTTGATTAACAAAATTCATAATACCGCCTATAGGTTCTTCCCTCCATTCTCCAAGTTGTACTTCTCCACTATGTACATCTTCAGTGTCTAACATGCCTTCAGGAGTATATAAATGTCTTCCTAGGACTTTTGATCTTAAAAAATTATGTAAGCAGCAGCAACATTGAACAATGAGATTTGCAATATCAGGGTCATATCGCATAGGAGACCGAAATATTTGGAATCGTGCACCCAATACGCCAAAAGCATTCTTGGAACATCTACGCGCACAAGATAATCTGTAAATAAAAACATCAGTATATTTATTCTTTTTTCAGAAAACTTAATATGTGAAAAAATTTTTGAAATTTGTACCTGTAATTGAAGATTCTTCTGTCCTTCCGATTACTGCATTGAACTCCAGGGTATGGAATCAACAACTTTGTTGTTAAAGGAAATCCCTCATCACCAACTAATACAAATAAAAAAGAGATATCTAAACCAGGGAGTGGAGATGCTTTTGGAAATCTAATTGTTTTATCATCCAATTTGGTTTTCAGGGTGCTTTTGTTCCACACTCCAGAATCGCTTATGCGTCCATTTGTTCCAACGTCTATATAAATAAATCTTAGATTTGCATCAACAACCGCGAGAAGAACAATGCTGAAATCACCCTTGTAGTTATAGTACAAAGAGCCAGATTTCAATGGAGGATCAATTTTCACGTGCTTTCCGTCCATTGCTCCCACACAGTTATAAAAATTCCATTTCTCTCCAAATTCATTTGCAACAATCCGCCATTCTTCTTCAGAAGTTGGAAAACACAAAAAATCATCCTTCAATACAGTCAGTAATGCTGTACTAACCTCACGAATAATTCCAGATATAGTACTTTGTCCCAATCGAAAAGACAAAGATAAACTTTCTTGAGTTTCACCTAAAAAAAATTAAAGCACGAACTTACAAAGCTTTCAGCATTTCTATGTAATATTCCTTGTACAACCATTCACATTAAGAGAAGTGATATATTTCATTTGGTGAGAATAAATACCTGTGGCAAGATGTCTCAGAGTAAGAGATAATCTCTCTGCTGGTGGGATACTTTTTCTCAGATGAGTATTTTGTTTCATAATTAAAGGTGCAACTTTATGAAAAAGCTCCTCAAAGGTGGCAGTGTCCATTCTCAAACATCTGTTCAAAATGAAAACAAGAATTTTATATCACGTCTACTCTTATAAGTTATAATACCTAAAATGTTTAATTTTTTAATTTTAAAATACCTGCGAAACTTGTTTGGATCTTCAAGACTTAACTCAGCAAAAAGGTTGTGATGTATTCCTTGTTCTTGCCTCCGTGCTATCCATGGTTTTACCCATAACCTTTGCTTTTTATATTGGATGATTTCTTCTATTATAACCACGAAACATAGAAGAACAATAAGTTTCTTTCGTTTTTTCAAATTTTGCATATTTTGAAAGGAATACTTTCTTTTCGGTAACATTGATGTTACCTTAAAATTCTCTTAATACGATCAGTCAGCATCAGCGACTATCGGTGACAAATTGAGAAAATGTGATTGACCGATTAGAGTCGGCAGTCGGGTCGGCCTTCGCAGTCGGTA
Source organism: Temnothorax curvispinosus (assembly GCF_003070985.1). Lineage (NCBI taxonomy): Eukaryota > Metazoa > Arthropoda > Insecta > Hymenoptera > Formicidae > Temnothorax > Temnothorax curvispinosus. The sequence goes on along the minus strand of NW_020219486.1, from coordinate 18,631 downwards.
GTCTGATACGGGCTTCATGGATTCTTTCACGCAGCAAGAGGTGCATCGTCGGGTCCGGCGTATGACGAACTCTGCGCCGGATCCTGATGGTATCACATACCGTAACTTGCGTGCAGCGGATCCTGGTATGCGGCTCCTCACCGCATGTTACAATGCGTGCCTCAGGCTCGAGGCAGTTCCCGCATCTTAAAAGATCTCCAAGACCGTATTGGTTTACAAAAAAGGCGACTGGGATAATCTTAATAATTGGCGCCCTCTCGCGTTGGGTGACACGACCCCCAAGCTTTTGCGGCGCTTATCGCTGATCGTATGACCGATTGGGCGATCAAGTATAAAAAAATTAGTCCGGCGCAAAAGGGTTTCTTGCGGGACGAGGGGTGCTATGAGCACAACTTCGTCCTTTAGGAGATCCTGACGCACTGCCGGAGTACTCGGCGGCAGGTAGTCGTTGCATGGTTAGATCTCGCCAATGCGTTTGGTTCGATCCCCTATTCGACGATTTGCCGCGCTTTCGTTGGCGCCGGGGTGCCGGGGGGGCATCATCAACATATGGAAGTCCATGTATGATGGTTGCTCCACGCGAGTGCAAGCGGTCGACGGGCTCACCGCGCCTATCCCTGTTCGCTCGGGGGTTCGGCAAGGTTGTCCGTGGAGCCCGATTGGTTTCGACTTCGGGATCGACGCAGTACTGCGTGCAGTTGCTGCTGTCGATGCGGGGTTGGAACTATTGGGCTCACGCTTCAATAGCTTGGCGTACGCGGACGACATTGCACTCGTTGTCGATACGCCCGAGGGAATGCGGAGGCTTCTTGCCGCCGTAGAGGACGCAGCGTTGTCGGTGGGTTTGCGGTTCAACCCTGCTAAATGTGCCACCCTGCACATCGGTGCGGGGGCGGGCAGCAGGGTTCTGCCCACAACGTTTGAAATCCAGGGACAGCCTGTCCATCATCTGACAGAGGGCGAGTCTTACCGACATCTGGGTGTGCCTACGGGATTCTCGGTCGACGCTACACCATTCTAAACCATTGATGGTCTTATCGGGAGTCTCGGGGCGGTAGATCGATCCCTGCTCACCCCGTGGCAGAGAGTCGAAGTCGTTGCAACACACCTGTTGCCGCGGATGGACTTCTTGCTTCGGGGGGCCGCAGTTGAGAAGCGTCCCCTTGTAGCTGTGGACAAAATGGTCCGGAGGGCCGCTAAGGCCTGGCTCAATCTCCCGCAGCGTGCAAGCGCGGAACCAGAATTACCTTTCAGCCGGAGGGGAGGGGGTTGCGGACTGCTTCCGCTCACCGACCTCGCGGACGTTCTGTCCGTCGCGCACGCTTTCCGTATGCTTACGGTTAGCGATGGGACGGTCAGGGGGCTCGCGTAGGCGTCGCTGCGTGGGGTTGTAGCTAGGCGTATCCGGTTATCCTCCCAGTAACGAGCAGCTCGCATCTTTCCTCTCGGGTTTGCTCGAGGGTCGGATGCGAGAGGGCGGGGAGCGCTTGCTGTGGTCGAGGGCTCGGAATGCCGCGCGGAGACCGTCCGAGAGATTGTCGCTCCGGTGGGAATGGTGTGCGGCTACCGAGGAGATAATGGTGGTATGCCGGGGTGCGACGGTGAAAATGCCACCAGGGGTTCGCTCCCATATATAGATAGAATATTATACAGACTGGCTGTTAAGCAAGTCCGATCAGGGGAAGGTGTTCGAGGTGTCGCTGCGGGCAAGGGCGAGCAATCACTTCGTCCGTAATGGCAGCTTCACTCGCTTCGCCGATTGGCGTTTTATACACCGCGCCAAGCTGGACGTGTTCCCGCTCAACGGTGCATGCCGTTGGGGGGAGCCGGACAAGAGGTGTCGGCGTTGCGGGGGGGGGGGCAGTCGAAACCCTTCCCCACGTAATTAATTATTGCGGCGTCCATTCTGCCGTCATACAGATGGGGCACGACGCCGTCCTGCACCGCCTCTGGAAAACTTGAGGGGCTACGACCTGATTTTGTGATCAGGCACGAGCCCTCCAAGAGTGTCGTCATATGCGACGTGACGGTGCCCTTTGAAAACCGTTGGCAGGGGTTCAAGGACGCAAGGGAGAGAAAATTTGCCAAGTATTTTCCCCTTGCTGAGGCGCTCCAACGCAAGGGGTACCGTGGTAAGACAGGTTAGTTTTACCCTACTGATGACCAGTCATTGTGATAGTAATCCTGCGCAGTACAAGAGGAACCGCAGGTTCGGACATTTGGTTCACGCACTCGGTCGAGCGGCCGGTGGTGCGAAGCTACCATCCGTGGGATTATGCCTGAACGCCTCTAAGGCCGTATCCTCTCTAGTCAAAGGTGGCAATGATATCTCTAGGAGTCTCGTAAGTCGAAAGGCTCAAAACAATGTGACACACTTACTAGGCGGCCGGTCCCCTTGCGGGCCGTTCGTCGCACGAGCCCGGTTTGCCGTACGGCGCCTCTGCCCGTCGTCGGGATCTCACAGCTTACGACGGCACGGCGTCTAACGGTCGAACATGAGTTTCGTGAGTTCGATGTCGAGACTCGGAATCATCTGTAGACGACTTACGAATCCCCGTGTGGTCGTGACGGCCTTCGTCGTCGGCTCCTGGGATCCGGCCAATGAGGAGATGCTGAGAACGCTGCGCGTTGGCGGCGCGTATGCGACCATGATGCGCCGCCTCATTGTCTCGGATACCATTCGCTGGTCTAGGGACATCTACGTGGAGCATGTGTCTAGCGTGCGCCAGTACGCTGCTCCTCCTCGTCCCTCCGCTGATGGAGTGCTTGCCACGCCGCCCCACGTGATTCGCCGGCGTTGGCCCACCAACGAGTAGAAGCGGCTCTAAGTTTTTCTCTTCTTTTTCTAGTCCTTTGTGATATTTATGTGTCTTCGAGTGTGAATGCCGCGTAATTTATTTTTATTGTATATATTCGATGTCCTGCCCACAATATGCGTCTTATTTTTTCTTTGTTATTTATATTCTTATTATTTAGCCGTGTAGGCCTACATGTTCCGAGTGTGAATGCCGCGAAAACTCTATTGTATCTTATGCGAGTGTGAATGTGCCGCGTGACAAGACCAATTTTATCTTAAAGATATGCCGCACGCGGGCCCCTGGGTCAATTTTAACCTTTGACATACATCCATCTGTGATAGGCCCAGGAGCCATTTGCCGTGATATTTTTATATTTGTATACCGATCGCGATTGGGCAGTCCCCCAATCCGCCTTGCGATGGCCCACTGGCGGGGGGGGGGAGCCTCTTGTCCCCCGCCCATATTATTAAATAAATTCGGCGTGCGGCCGTAAGCCGTATCTTCTGTATTTTTATTACTGTACCCCGGGGGCTTCAACCCCCGGGGAATTCGTCTGTTTAAATAAACGGCTTTACTCTGCTTATGTTGCAATATCTGCTGATATTGCAATTTACATGATTTTGCGCACTACGTTCGACAACGGACAGTATTCAATTACGCGATCGTGCAAGATGAGACTATTTAGGCGGTAGTATTTGCCGGTACATTTTCTTTACAGTCAAATTCTATTCGCACATCCACGGTGGCGCTCTTGACAGATTCGTTTTGTCGCGATCAATCAATGGCAACAAAAGGTTCTTTTGTCAGGAATGTAACCACGGTGTAAAGCGTATCGAAGTAGTCGCATCCGTAATAAGCTTTACGAAAACGCGCATACATATCGAAAAAGACGGCGTATCGATTTTTGCCAAAATCCAGATTTACGTCATCGTACGGATAAAATTCAGAGTTTAGATAAAGTTTCACGTTGGTCAAGTTACAGTCATCGAATACGCTAACATCTTGCGACATGATATTCTTGCGTCCGGTCTGCAGTGGAAAGATAACGTACCGCGGCTTCTCCAGCTGAGTCGCCGTTTTGACGGCCCACGAATGCTTGGTCGTGCTCTGCAACATGGGGTACTCGTACAGACCCCATGAACGGAAACTAACACTAAAATTTCGCCCGCTTTCCAAGGCCCGTAGCATGGATAGCTTATTGATCTCGTTTAATGTGACGTGAGGCATTCGCCACTGTATTTTAAACAGTTCAATTTTCGGCTCCGTCGCCGGATTTCCTACAATGCAATTGTTATCGCTGCGTGCTTGTATCAAAATTAATTCGTGACGAGCGTTAACAACCACGCGTTTGTAATCCTTGCAAAAGCCCAACAATGTGTTGAGCGGTACGCAAAAGTTGAAATATCCTTCCGGGGATAAAATATCCCATCTAGCATTTTGCATAATTTTTGCTTTGTCATTTGTAAACGATACATAGTTTTTGATGGTACTGGTTATGCCAACGTTTCTGTTGCGATCAATCTCCACGCCATTGAGCTCATATCGAATTTCATCAAACATGAACGCCACGCAATTATTCGCAAGCGTTGCCACAGACTCGTCATTTTTTCTTTTTATCGTCAATCTTTCTTCAACGTAGAGAAAGCTCTCGCACGGCAATGTGTATAAATCCTGCTGTTGTATGGGTTTTACGTCTTGCGATTAACGTTTCGTCGGTAGGGTTACTGTCGTGTGTGTCTAACATAGAGACAGAATGGATTGCTCGTATAGGATAACGTACTTTTATTACAATATCAGAAAATACAGAGCTCGTAACCGCCAGACAGAGTACATCCGTAAACCGGCGACTTAAAAACTAACTGAGAACAATCTCTCGCGCTATACTCGTTCTTGATTGGCCGATCGCGCGCATGTGCTCATACATAACAATGGGTATTCTTATTTCATTGTTGTGTCCAAACGTTGTGTTGGCGTACGGATTGTACGTGTGTGTTTCAATCTTGACGACGTTGTCGTCAAAGATCGGTACACCTCCAATGTTTAAGATATTAGCCATTTCGTACGACGAAACCCAATGATTTCAAAAATTCAATGTTCGACGCAGTGAATTTCTTCTTTGGAAATCGGATTGTCTCTCTAATTTTGTTTCTCGTCTGTTGCATCTGCTCAGCTTCGTTCAGTACGAGCATCTCACGTTATCGCTGTCGTCTTCGTACATGCAGTCTAACGGTGATCTCTTCTCTGCAAAAATCAATCAATCGACCGTCCTGATCCACGACGCGAAGCGTCAAGTCCGAAATGCTCCGTACGATGATCGGAAGGTAAATGATCTGTGTGCCGGCGTTTCCGATATCTTATATCCTGGAGGCACGCTCGGTGAAAACTCGTGTATCGTGGACATACTTGTCGTTGCTGTACGCACCCGCTGTCACGTTACACTCTATGCGAATGATGTTTACGTTGATGGTATTTAGCGGAACATCCAATTCGTGCCATTGTCGCGACTCCAGCAGGCGATTCGCTGAAAATCCCAGCAGCGATCCAATGTTGTTCGGTTTTGTGAAATTTATTCGATAAGCGCACTTGATCTCTCTCTTCATCGTATTGTTATTAGCACGAATAATAATCAATGGGTGCAGTTCATCTTCGTTTGTCGAGACATTATTGGATTGGTCCCATAAAAGAGCACGTTTCAGATACATGTCTATATCACGCAGTTTGTACGATCCTTCGGGAATGATAATTTCCTTGTCGTCGTCGTCATAGTAGAATTTATTATTCGACGAATTTACATTCGGTATCGTGTGATAGGTTTCAAAATCTGTCAGACCGAACTCGTAATCGCCGTCGCTCAAATCCACGGCGGGAAAGTAGCTTACCGCGAGGATGTTGCTCTTGCCGGTGAGCGTAAATGTCAGTGACATGTTTGAATGAATACTGAAATTAAACAGCGTAACGCCGGTCTTTAAATTGATTGTCAACCGACTGTAGAAAACGCAGACACAGTTGTCCGCAATTGCTCTGATTGTATCGCTGATAAGGCGTGCGACTGTACTCTATTACATTGTTCTTTAGATACTGCGCCAATTCTCTCGGTGGTCGAAGATTGCTGTGGCGGTACACGCCACCAACGATACATCCCTGCGCGATGCTTGCAATACCGGAAGTTCGCAGCAACGCCGCCAGGCGTCGCATCGCTGGGGCAGCTTCGCGAGTTCAAAGTTTCGCACCGACGAGTATAAAGGGAGACCCCCTACGGGCTCGAGCGATTCTTCCCGGCGCAAGTCGCCTAAGGCATAGAGCGCCCGGACGCTGAAGCCTACCCAAGCGCTAGCCGCTCTCACGGCGCAAGACGCCTGCTCACGGCGCCAGTCGCTTTCACAGCGCGAGTCGCTTCCTCGGCGCTGGTCGCTTCCACAGCGCTAGACGCTCCCTCGGCGCCAGTCGCCTTCACAGCGCGAGTCGCTTCCTCGGCGAAGGCGCTGGTCGCCTCCACAGCGCGAGTCGCTTCCTCGGCGCCGGTCGCCTACAGCGCTAGCCGCTTCCTCGGCGCGAGTCGCCCGAACACGGCGCTAGTCGCCTACGAAGCGCGAGTCGCCTACGAGGCGCGAGTCGCCCGACCAACCACGGCGCTCGGTCGCCTACGACGGCGCGAGTCGCCTTCACAGCGCGAGTCGTTTCTTCGGCGCACGGCCATCTACAACGGCGCTAGTCGCCTACAAGGCGCAAGTCGCCCGGCCAATCGCGGCGCGCGGTCGCCTGGCACGAGGCGCGAGACGCCCCGCCAATAACAGCGCACAGCCGCTAGACGACCACATCTTGCGCATACCTCTTCACGGTACCGCGTCCAAGACAGATCGTTTCGGACCGTCACCTGATACAGACTTTTGCGCGCAGACGTCTCAACCTGGAACCTCGCACCCCCGACAGTAAACCGACGGAAGGCAAGACGCCGCGGCTTTTGGAGGAGCGTTTCAAGAAGAAGGACGATGATCCTACTCGGCGACGGCAGACCCTGCCGCTGCCTTTACAGGCCATTACATATCGGAAGAGAAACGTGTCGCTCTCTTCTTACTCGTCCGGAGTAACAAGCGTGACTAGCACGACCGCGGCCGCAGACGCCGCTAAGCTCGTCGACCCCCCGAAACGCGCGAAGGTCAACCCGGACAAGGGCCCGGGCACCGGCAAAAAGAGGCAGACGCGCGACGCCTCTACAATAACCGACACAGAGCCGACGATGAGGGACGCCCCAGCTTCAGTCACCATCGGTACGCAGACGGACCCGGAGGCCCCGAAGGCCGACGCCTCGACGCAGACGAAGCAACGGGGGGGCCAACAGGTCAAGGCGAGATGTCTCGATATTAATCGAAAATGTAAATAAGATGTAAATATAGTGTATAAACATATATTTTGTGTCGCCTACATATCTCTTCCCTCCTTTGCGATTCACCTAACCTGGGCCATTCCTACGCACGCACCCAGTAGCTGACTAAGTTAGAATAAGCATAGCTGACTAAGGTAGATTACCGCTCTGAAGGAAAGTAGTAGCGCCCATAATTGCCAAAACTGTCAAAATATATGACACGATTTCCCCTCTTCGCGTACGCCACCCAGTGAGTACCCGGTCCTTCAGTATTATCCAAATTCACGATACCGCTCTTGTTTCGACGTATACCGCCGATCGGTAGCGAGTCGCGCATGAAAATACCTCTGAAATATGGAATGCGCATACGTTTTGCCAATTGTTGCAGTTGTACATTGGTAGTTACACCCTTGGGGATTTTTAGCGTCTCTTCGACGTTTTTTTTTCTCGAGACTCCCCGTCCGCGTTTATACGGAGCAAGAAAAAGTCCGTGATCTTCCGTGGCGCGATTGTGACGTTGCATCTCTTCCAGCTGACGTCGCGCGGCTTTGTTATTATTCACGGCCTTTGCGACTCCCGCCGCTCCGCTGACCAACAAGCCGAGAGCTCCTAATAACGGCAGGATCGGTAGGATACCGCCGCGTTTCGCTACCGGAAGTATTCGCTTGGTCTTCTTCTTTTTCTTCGTTTCCAAACCCATACCGAGTTTTGTTTTAGCCTTCATGGCTGCCCAGACGGCTGTAGCTGCAGTTCTCTCTCCGAGAGTCGAATCGTTCGCGGTGACACGTTTTTGCGCTTTCGCGGCGAGTATATTGTCTGCCACTTGTCGTTCTGCGAGATCGTTCGCATCAATGAAATGATGCTCGGTAATAAACGTTTTGAACGTGAACCACGCGGACAAGATAATTATCGACGGCATACGATACAATGGCACACGCGGTCTTTACGAGTTGATCTTTAAGAAATATCCCAATGTCGATATCTACACGGAGGACGATATGCAAGCGTACAAGAACATTCTGTTGATGACGAATGCTCATAAACGCAATTATGATGCTCACTCTCAAATAAAGGGCAACAGGGGATACAAGTACATACATATAATCGCACCGTTGATTTCGGGTAAAAAAGCTGGAAAAGGTATACCGCGTGCCATGACATTAAACGGCAACAACATCGACCATATAATTGCATCGTCGATTTCGTGTAAAAAAGCTGGAAAAGGTATACCGCGTGCCATAACATTAAACGACAACAAGATCGACTATGTTCATTGGGATGATCCCAACGAGCTCGTAGATCGTCTCCAATTGCTCGAAGCTTTGCGCCTAGCGGGTCACACCGGTCACGATAACGAGATCCTGTCGATTATTGAGGAACTTCGCGAGGCTGGACTTATTATAAATTAAATGGCGCGACAGTGATCCGTTCAATCAACATCGAAATGCCGATCAACAAGTTTGGTATATCGCTCGGAAGGGGCGATGCGGAACCGTACTATTAATGGAGCGGATTAATCAGAAATTACGTGCGCGATAACGCTCTTTGCATGGTCGCCACCGACTTTGACGCGAAATCGCGCAAGATTCGACGGATAGCGCCGCCTGTAGATGATGGCGTTGCCGCCAATAAACGTTACGTGCAGCAGAGCGTGCAAATTTTGAAAGATCGGCAGGATGAAATCAAGAGAAAAATGGCCGCATTCCAGAATAACGTGCAAATTACCCTAAACGAACTTCAAAAGATGATTCAAAATGTAATTGCAAATCATCGCGAATAGATAAGAACGCACATCTGATCTCTGCGTCAGATGCGCGCCATCGTCATGGCTAGTAAGAAGCAATCAGCTGAGAAACGGTGGCTGGTGGAAAAATTACACGCTCCTGCAAGAAGAAATTTTTCGCGAAGACGCGTCATAGTGCGCGAATACGATGACCTGTGGCAGGCGGATGTGATCGAGATGCGTCCATACACGCGATTCAACAGAGGCTACCACTACATACTCACCGTTATCGACGTGTTGAGCAAGCATGCATGGGCCGTACCGCTCAAGGCCAAGAGCGGACCCGAGGTTACTACGGCGATTGCAAAAATAATTCGAGACGGCGGAAGATCTCCGAACAATCTGCAGACTGACAAGGGGAAAGAATTTTACAACGCCAACGTGCAGAAACTCTTGAAAAAACATAATATCAATCACTATTCGACCTATTCCGTAATGAAGGCATCGGTCGTCGAACGATTCAATCGCACGCTCAAGAACGACATGTGGAAAATGTTTACGTTCAATGGAAATTACAAATGGATCGACTCGCTGCCGGGTCTCGTATCGGATTACAACGCGCGAAAGCATTGAACTATCGGCATGCGACCCATTGATGTTACCCCCGTGATCGGCGACAAGCTCCTAACAACGGTGTACAGCCACGTAAAGATCGCTGCTCCCGCGCGATTCAAAGTGGGCGACTCGGTACGCGTGAGTAAATTCAAGACAATCTTCGACAAAGGATACACGCCAAATTGGACCACGGAGGTGTTTAGAATCGTCAAAGTGCAGAAAACTAATCCTGTGACGTATCTGTTGGAAGATTCCTGCGGAAAACCCATCGCCGGCGGCTTCTACGAATACGAGTTACATCGCGTTGCTAATCCCGACGTGTATCTTGTTAAAAATGTTTTGCGCAAAAGGGGAGATGAGGTTGTGACCGGACGGCACAAGTTGAGCCCGATTCCGGCGGATAATATTCTTATCGAACGGTCGCCACTCGGTTTAACCTTAGACTATCAAGAAGGTAAGTTCGCATCAACGCCCCGATTATTTGCAAGACGCTAATAGGATTTCTTTATTTCAGAATGATGTCCCTGATGGATCACTGTTGCTGCTTCTCATCCCTGGATCCTCGCTTTACATCGCATACCAGATAGAGGTAATTAAGGATAAAATAATTATATCCTAATTATTTGAATTTTATTTCAGACTGATGTCCTTGTTGGATCACCGTTGCTGCTTCTCGTCCCTGGATCCTCGCTTTACATCGCATACCAGATAGAGGTAAGTAATTATAAAATAATTATACAATAATTATTTTATGTTTTGTTGCAGATCGACGCCCTGAATGGATCGCCGTTGCCGTTACCCGTCTCTGGATCCTCGCTTTACCTCGCATACCAGATAAGGGTAAGTCCCGATAATTATGTTTTAATTATGTACTAATTCGCTTCTTTTCTTTCAGGTTCCCGCCTCGGATGGATCGCTGCTGTTGCTGCTCTGCTTCCCCGGATCCTCGCTTTACATCGCATACCGGATTGCCGCTGGCCAACGTTGGATCATCGTCGAAGGACAAGGTAAGTAGAAGGTAAGTATCGATAATTTTTTATAATTAATCAGGAGAATTTGTTTCAGAATTAATTAATCTTTAATTCCAGATCATCATTTCAACATTACAGGCTGTTTCACAATATCATAAAGGTGTCTCACAACGCGAGTTTCTCGCCTCGGTGTGGATGTCGCTTTATTTTAATAAAGTTGCACAATTGTTCAAATTGCGTATCTCGGTTTATTTGTTTAGTCGTTACGATGCTTTTATTCCAGATAATTATTCCGATCGGAGGACTCTGTGCCCCGTGATTGTTAAACTATGATCACGCACTCGGCCATGATCATCACTCTATCATACAATGTTCGTGCACAGATGTAACGAACGAGCATTCGGTGGTTAAATACAATGATTAATAATGTCCGCACAATATTCCGTATCCGCGTGACCCAATGCCCGTGGTTGTTATATACTCGATATGCACTTCCGTTAATTAACAATGTATCCGAATTTCAACTCGCGTATTGTTGCTAACACTCGATTGTATTTGGCAATTAATTGCCCCTCGCTGTTAGTTAAGACGAGTAATTTTATGCGATAGTACGCGGGAGTTCTCGGTTGTAAAGTATAACGCGTATGCCGATCGTACAGAGTGTGATACGTGTGTTCGCCATGGCTATACCCGAGAGACTGCCACGAGCGGTCGCTCTCGCTTGGCTCCCCACTTATGCCGGATCGCTCCCACTCTTCGAACTTTCCCGATTGTCCATTGTTCGCGGCCGGCACATCTGGCGCGATCATGCGAAAACACGATGATTTTCACCACCCTCTTGCGTGCCCTTTTGCGCATCTTCCATTTACGCCCGTTCTAGAAGGTTCCCGTGGAAAGGACCACGCACTAATTATATGAAAAAAGTGGCCACCGTTAAAATCAACAAAAACTACGGAAAACTGTAGTTTGTGTGATGCCGATGAAAAGTTCAAATCCGCACAACCCTCAAAATATGCTAGTTTTTAAGCTACGAGCCTATAAAGGTAATATTGATGGTATAAAACGTACACATATTATACATAATATATTATACATAGTATACCCACTCTTAGCGTTGCCCAAGATCAACCAGCGTGGAGGTGGTGAGTGTCTGATCTCCTTTCTTGTTCTTGTTTTTAATTTTTTAATATTTTTTATTTATTATTTAATATTTTTTTATTATTTTATATTTTTTGTTTTTTTTTTCTTTTTATCTCATAGTGTTTTTCTATTGTCTCAAACTCCTTGATTTGCCAATTGTCAAAATATGCTATAATTGATAGTTTTTTATACCACGAATATTACCTTTATTAGGCTCGTGGTATAAAAAACTATCAATTATAGCATATTTTGACACTTGACAAATCAAGGTGTTTGAGATAATAGAAAAACATTATGAGATAAAAAAAAAAACAAAAAATATTAAATATTAAAAAAAATTAAAAATATTAAAAAAATAAAAACAAGAACAAAAAAGGAGATCAGACACTCACCACCTCCACGCTGGTTGATCTTGGGTAACGCTAAGAGTGGGTATACTATGTATAATATGTGTACGTTTTATACCCGTGAAACACGGATTGGTGTAAAAAACGTATAAAAACTCATAAAACCATACGTACCGTACGGTATAAAAAACGTATTAGATAAACGTGTATAATCGGTGGACATGTTCGCAACCTATCCCATTTAATATACGTATTTATGAACGTTTTACAAACGTATTTGTAAACGTATTCATATGCGTATATTCATATACGTATATAAATACGTTTATAAATACGTATATTAAATGGGATAGGTTGTGGACATGTCCACCGATTATACACGTATATCTAATGCGTTTCTTACACGTAGTGTGTAATACGTATGGTTCTATGAGTTTTGATACGTTTTTTATACCAATCCGTGTTTATTAAATTTGTATATATGTATAATATGTATTATATGTGTATATATATATATATATATATATATGAGTTTGTTATTTTGAAAGTGGTGTATAAGTTTAATTTTAAGAAATTCTGTCGTAATATGTGCATGTTATATATAATATGGTTACAAATATATTGAAATAAATACAAGTTTTTGTTTTTAATATAATTTAAAGAAGAAAAGAAAAAAATATATTTACACCTGCATTTTAAAAATAAATAGCTCATATACATATAAATAAATAAACAATTTTAAAACTGCGAAAATAAAAGCTTATAATTTTTTTATAATTTATTATAAGAAAAATATTATAAAATGATATATTATAAAATATTATAAAATATTATAAAATGACATTGACACACACACAATATAGTTTTAATATATAGATTATAAAAATTAGTTTTCTTATTAAGCGGATTATTAAAAATACATAAAAAAAGAAATATAAAAATTAATTATAAAAAATTTATGTAGGTTTTTTAGCAATAGAATAGCTTAACCGATTCGTAGCTAATTTTAACCAATCTTTTACGGCATTTGCAATAACTTTATCTCCCGTGGATGGTCCATTTATCTCATTAAAGGCAAGTCTAGCACTTTCTAAAAAAAATAATAAATATATTAGTATAATTGTTTTATTTAATTAGGTAAAAAGTATTAGTGAAAAGATTAATAATAGTATTAACGTTTTTATATATTATTGTATGTTGCATGTACCATAAATAACGTCCATGATCTTTTTTTCTTTAAAGGCTATCTTATTTTTACGTCCAGCCCAATTAAAGTGCGTTGCTAATTCGTTGGTTAACAGAAGTCGTAACATATTCATCACACAGCAACGTTGATTTTCGCCACCGATTGACGCTAGTTTTTTGCGCTGTGATGAGAGGAAGAAATGTATAATTCATATATAAAATACGTACGTGATTATATAAGAAGAACGTTGTTAATACATATCTTAAAAGCTGTAATGCATTTATTTATACCTACATAATAATTAAAGTTTTCTTCAACTGTTAGTAATTTCTCCATTTCCTCAAATTGTTCCATAGTTGAAAGAGGAAGTTTAGGTAGCCCTTCAGGTTTCTTCCATGTTTCCATTCCTGCTGAATTCATATGTCGCTGAAGTACATTAATTTGTGACTGAATTTGCTCATACGTAATCTCAATACTTTGTAAGTGTGATAAAACAACGCTCTGAAATTCAACTTCAGGCAATAATGCAAAATTCTTTATTCGAGGAATCTTGCTATTAGAACGAAAACTAGACGTCTCGGCGACAGATTGACGTTCCTGATCTATGCTATTTGTTTCCATAGTACTAGACGAAGTCTCTTCAATATTTTGACATCCAAGTCTTGCAGTTGATTGTTTAACTACTTTTACTCCACTGACAGGTTGAATAGATTTAATGGTAGGGCCAGCAGGTATTTGTTGCGATGAGGGTTGCATGCTTGTTGTATGTTTTAATTGATTTTTAAGTGGACCACTAACTGTTTTTTGTAGCAAAAAATCTTTATCATTCTTATTCTTTTTCTTCTTCCTTGTGTACTCTTTTATTTTCTGTATCTTTTCAGTATCGCTATTATTATCGCTTGAATTCGTTGAAGAACTTTCTGTATCTTCTGTATCATCAGTACTTGAAGACGGAGTTGGACTTTTAGGTCTCTTTCGTTTTTCAATTATTTTTGTTTTTTTATTTGTTGAATTATCTGATGAAGTGACTTGTTCAATATAATTATTCATAAACTGCTCAGCCGCATCATAATTATCTAAACATTCAGATAAATATTAAAGCACAGATATTTGTAGATATTTTTACGTATAAATTTGCATAAGTTTAAAGAATATGTGTTTATATAATATACCTTCTGTACGTAGAACAGTATTAACGTCAAATCTTTCCATGACGATTGGTAGACTACATTAGATTTTACTAATGCTTTAAATTTGCCATCAGATTTGGTATTTGGCCAGTAACAAACTGAATTATTATCTGTTAACCAGATAAGAGGGACGACTGCACATTTTTTCTGAGTGCCATTTAAAAATTGTACCACTGCATAGGCACTCATTGTAGCCAGTGGGATTTGTCTTGTGCCTTATTTTTTAGTATCTATTTTTGGTACATTGAGTAAATATATTCATAATTAATATTTATAAAAATGCAGCTATCTCAATTATAATTTAACAATTTATATATAACTGTCACTTAAATTCATTTACATTCATGTTATGGCTATCTGTATAAATTATAATTTTTAGTTATTTTTAGAAAAAATTCTCCACGCAATTAAAATAATTAAGATATTTATTTCGCAGTCTATATACATATATCCCTAAAATTATGTGTCTTTAGTAATGCAACTATCTATTCATATAAGGTACGTGTGGAAAGTGTTACGTAAAACTAATGTACATAAATCTGTAAAACTTTATTAGATCTTATTTATTTCCTTGTTGGTGCTGAATTGGAAATGTAGCATACATTCCGTAATGTAGCATATATTCCGTTTTTGAACGGAAAAAGTAGGCATTTATGATTTATTTCTTCTACGAAGAATGTAATTGATAAATCACAACCGTGAACAAAAAATATACCTAATTTGGAAGATGGAATAAGAGTATTGTACAAATCCTGTATATATTTAAAAGGTGTTTCAACACATTTATAACGCCCTTCTATGCAAATAATATGTTTAATTTCCACAATTTTATTATAAACCGAAACGATGTTATTTGGTCTTCTTACGGAAAGTTTGAAACGGTTAGTTATTAAAGTCAAGCATTTAAATGAACTTTTATTTTGCGATTTACCAACAATTTGTTTCGAAATATATACTCTGTTTTAATGGAACAATTTAGAACTAAAGTATCTAGTTCTGTAATTCGATTTGCTATTTGTTGAAGTGGAAATTTGGTACCACGAACTAATCTTTTTATCTTACTTAAATAATTTTCAAATGGAAAGCAGCTAAAACTTTCTAGTGGGCTATACATTTCTACATCTTTGCAAATATGAAGTAAGGAGTGTACATTATATACTACAAAGCATGGACTATATATTGTTGCTGACTGCTGAACGAATTTAATTATAGCTTGCTTTGCAATATGCAAATATGAAGCAATTAATGTTTTGCTGCATAAAATCGTTACATCTATGTGTAGCAATAAGAGATGATTGTATCTTTTGCTGTCTAAGTTATTATACATTACAAAGATATATTATGAAGTTCCGGAATTCCACAGCTTTCCACCTTTTCACTTCCTTAAAACTACGAGGTTTCCTAGCAAATTCGTTTGATACATATTTTCGTAATTGTTTCATCATACAATTCATATTAACTAAATTTCCTTTCGATAATTTACATTTACGTGTTTCCTCTATCAAATAGTTTACTATAATCCGTTTCACAACACTTGAGTATAATAAATGCATAGGATCTAAAGGAAATTGTGTCACTAATCCTATATCTTTGATTTTAAGTAAAGGAGATATACCTTTAATATGTGTACAGTTAATTTGATTTAATGAAAAATCACTATTTTTTCTTGCTTCGTATTCTTTTTTCACCGGATAATACAATTTCCTTTTTAAATGGGATTTAAAAAATTTATTATGCTCTTTATTAGAGGCTTCGGTTTTTGCTACTATGCAACATTTTTCGCAACCATGTTTACTTGTATGACCCATAATCATTTTTAACATTGCTCTCGCAGGAGCGTCACAAATAAAAGTTCTTATTTCTATTTTAAATACACTGTCTTCGTATTCTATATTATTTAATATTAGATCATTTATTTCTTTTATGAAATCATCTAAAAATAATTCCAACGGATCAGGTTTTCCACTTCCGCAAAATAAACCTACCATACACGGTGAATCATCAAGAAACACATCACTTCGTACTAATATAGGCCAAAATTCAGTTGAACTACTCTTAAACAGTGGTAAACCGTCAATATTAAAATCTAATTGAATAACATTATCTACTAACGTATCTTTTAAACCACGTTTTAATTTTTGTTTTAATTTCATCTCTATGCCAAAATAACACATGTCACCATTATTTAAAGTAAAAGTTTTCGTCTCTTTCGGAGTCTTTAAGAGAGATCTCGCAGTAAGTGGTAAATAATTATATGTCCGTTTCAACATTTGCAAAAGTTCATCGATTGCGGTGTGCTTGATATTATTTCTGAGAGCTCAGTTGCGTAAGTCATTTGGATTCAATATTGCACTTCTAGTTTCATCACATTTAGAATAATTATTTTTGTTTGGATCATGCACAGGCGTATATTCTGCGACAACTGTACTTACACATGAAGGACCTGTTTGTATGTTAAAATCAGCGCTACTTATACTCGCAAGTATGTTATCTTCATTTACAATAAAATCATCATCGCTATTATAAACATTATTTTCAAAATTCGACTCGTTTCCATTAATACTACAACGATCTAACGTATTTTTACAGTTAATTTCATTATCAGATAATAGTTTAATATTAATAAAATCGGATTCACAGTCTGTCTTTGCAACAGTTTGAAATATAAACTTTTCATTATCTTTAAAACTTAATTGCGTGGAGATAGAAGAAATATCATTATTTTTATTGCAATCTGCAAGCACTGCTTTTAATTTACGTTCAATTTTGCGACGCAGTTGTCGTTTACTAACAATTTCCTTTTCTAGAGGCATATTAAATGTGCAAATTATTTTTGAAAACTAAAAGAATAAAATTAAATTAAAAATGCTTTTTTTATCAAATTTGGAAATTTAAATCTAATATGCATGTGCGTAAGTTAACAAATATCAGAGGTCTCTAACCTTTGTAGGCCAAAAGCGAAATCGAATAATATTATTAAAATACAGCAGGCCACACAGCAGGAAAGATCGGTTCTCTATTCCTCAACAAGAATATTATGGATATATGGTGCCACTTCAGTAACCCAGCTAGAGCTGGGATGTCACGTTCTCCTGCGTCTTTGCTCGCGTCCTTGCTCGTGATACCAGGAATGGTCCCGCCAAAACGGAGATGAAGATTAAATAGATAGTTACCTGTTGTAGATAACGCTAATTAACAGTATATCTCTATGTTTTAATAATATTAGTTTGTATTTTTATCAGTTTCTATTTCTATTTCCTTTTTAATCGATTAACTTTCTCAATTGCCGGCTTTCCTGACTATATAATATATATAACTTCTAATATTATAAATTTTCTTGTTAAGAGATATATCTACAAGGTTTAAATTAATAATTAAAAATTATTTGTAATATTATATATGATCATTTGAGAGCGATTTCAGCAAATATGTACAAAAAAATAAAACATTGAATAACGCTCGCTATATATATAATAGTTTTTCCAAAGTATTTATTTCAACATAGATTATAGATAATTAGAGATAATATGAAACATTGCTTATATAACTAATTATGGGCACCGAAAAACTTAGACAAGTCGCTTATGTAATTCCGATTGTTCATGATAATAATCAGACGTTTTCGTTGTTACAAGAGGTAACAAAAGAGAAAGAGAGAGATTGATTGATTGATTGATTGATAAGTATATTTATGCCCAAGCATAGCTAAAGGGCAAAGATAGCAAAATATAGTAATAAACAAAATATAAAAAATAAAAATAAAAATACAGTGACACGCGCAATTTAAATTTAAACGCAACTTAATACTAGAAAAGCACATAATCTACAAGCAAACAAAATAAAGAAACACAATGCAACTAAATCGAACGCAGGTAATACTAGGAGAAGAGAATACTACGAGTACTCTATACACAACTACACGCTAAAATATCAAGGAACTTAGTCTGAGAATTCGGATGACAGCAGGTAGGATCGGAGGAGATTCTTAAAAGCTGCAACAGTAGTTGCTGATGTAATATTGTCCGGGAGAGAGTGCCAAAAATAGATGGACGATATCAGAAAGGAATTTCTATATATTTCCGTTCGGAAAGCTGGGATATGGAAGGTTTGCGAAGAACAATTTGCAATTCGAGTGGATCTTCTGAGCGATGGGGCTAAGTGGGGTAAAAAGTTCACTCAGATATGCTGGCGAGCCCATGTAGATGATACGATACATTTGGCAGCCAAGAAAATACAATCTTCTATTTTCTACGGACAAGAGAGAGAGAGAGAGAGAGAGAGAGAGAGAGAGAGAGAGA
>NW_020219485.1:0-4531 GCF_003070985.1 Temnothorax curvispinosus | reverse complement strand
ACAACAATCTTGGTCTTTGTACACTCTGAATACTGTCTTTATTATATATAAGTATATCACACTCTGTAACTTAAACCGTAACCGACACGTCTGAACACGACAGTGATCGAGGCTCTTGTGAGCACCACTGATGCCCGCACGCACGCGTGGCGCGCCGAGTCGCGCCGCCAACCGGGGGCTGCCCTCTAGAAGGGCGGGAACTTATTGCTCGTTCAAAGTCTTCTCCCAACATCTGTAAAATAACATAATTTATTACAGTAAATTTTTAGCGAAAATTCTGTCAGTGTATAAATCATGGCTTTTAATATTAATAGTTTAAAGATCCGCACACACGCACGCGCACACGCGTGTGTTGCGCTAATACATCGTTGAATTAATTAACCGTTTAATTAATTATTACAAACAATTCTGAAATTTTGTTATATTTAATATTCACACTTACTTTTGTGAATTTTTTTTTCAAAAATCCACAATACACGATACGTTTTATTCATGATACGTTTTCATAATATTTTATCATGTTATCAATAAGTTCCTCGTCTTTTATCATCATTTCTATTAATGCTTCATTCCAACCGTCATCCAATACTAGAATTTTAAAAGATTAAATATATTCTATTTATATTAATATTAAACATATTACACATGCATACATATATATATATATATATATATATATATATATATATATATATATATACCTATATATATTATATATATGTAGTAGATAAATGTAATTTTAACTTACAATTCTTATATTCTTCCATTACTTATTTATTTTCTTCCATTTCTCGTAAAAATATATCATTAAAAATCGATATTATCTTGAAATTCACTAAATGACATGTGACATGTGAAACTCGCAACTTATGAAGTTTTCTACAGACTGAATTTTAATTAATTATATATGAAATAGGGGTAAAAAAAACTGGAAAATACAATAGAATTAAATATAGATTGCTATCTCAAATATTAAAAAAGTTACAGCGTAAAACACACTTTAAAAAAAAAAAAAAATTTTTTTTAAAGAACCCTTTTACAGATTATCGCCCAATTCAATACCAACTTTCGTTGAATGATTCTCTATCGATTAAAAAAAAAAAGAGCCCGATATCTCAAGATCTTATTTCAAGACCGTCTTAAGTAATATCTTAAGATGCTAATACGGCTCTGTGATTGTTTAATGGCATCTTAAGATCGTACTTAAGACGATCTTAAATATAAGATCTGACTATGAATACCAGCCACAGATGTACATTTTTTCTAAAAATGATTTTTCGACGTTTTAGAAAAAAGTGCACTCCGATATCTAAAATAAAATAGAAATAGAAAAGACTGAAGAAACAACAAAATTAAAAATAAACCAATATCTTAAAATTTACAGAAGTAAAAGCTATTACAGACATTTTTCTAAAATTAGGGACCTTTGATCGCATGTAAAGCTGAGTCTAATCAACCAAATCTTAAAGTATTATATATGAAATAGGGGTAGACAAGACTTAAAAATATATATACTTTCTTTATTTACATTCGAAATTTATAATCGTAAGCATATCGTTGAAAAATTTACAATATATATTTCTACATAAATAACTGTAGAAAGCAATAAAATTACATAATTAATTTTACACTATTTACATAATCTTACGTATAACATTACTTTTACCGATCTATTTTTTTTATTTTACTCACCGTTAATTGCGATTGCGACTAGAATTACTCTACAAATACGCGCTATAAATATTATTCAAATAATTAACATTCAAGAGTTATCCTAGCGCGTAATCTATATCAACGGAAATTGCTCGTCGTCCCGAAGAGGTCTCTCGATCGTTCTCGCAATTTATCGTTACGACAATCCAAGTGACCGTCGTCGACAACTCCGTCACGATGAATCCGTTTAAAATTTTATATCACTGCGCACGTTGTATAAAGTCAAACGTAGATCTGCGAATAGCTTCGAGATTATCGATCTAATCGTATTCGAAGCTAGAAGTAATCTCTTCCTCCCCCATCGTCTTACAAATCTGCGTGCACACAGTGCGACAAAATACTTAGTCGTTTACAAGCAATCGTCGTTTTAATTATCGATACAATCAAACAACATTGATCAACTGTTAAACTCTCCTTTTCCTTTTCAACAAATAAATATCTGGATCCATAATTTTGCGAGCGGACGTGCATCGATTGCGTGAGAGCGACTAGGGAGCACCCGTCGATGAAACGAATGTCGTAATCAGCTAACTAAGCGAATTATTCCTACATGCACACATTGCGAGTCAACGAATCAAATTCCACGTAATTATCAGGTCAGTACACGCGCACAATTCGTATATGTATAACATCGAAGATTTATCCAATTCATCATATTTCCAGTTATTGTTTTTTTCACCTAACGTCGATACTCGTAGAATCATTTTAGTTTTCAAAAAAAATTCGTATATTTCCAATTCGACTTTGTGTGTAACGATGCGTCCCAAAACGCATCATTCCCGGCGAGCATCAGCCGGATGCCGCCCGGCCGAACACCCGCCGGGCGAGACAAGGCACGGTGTGCCCTTTTTAAACTGTCAATCTCGCGTATCAGTCCACAAACGGACTTAGCGCGGCAACCGACTCGAAGCGCCGAGCGGTGCCGAAAACGGCCGAGAGCCACCGAACGCAATCGCGGCGTCGGGGCGCCGTACTTCCCGAACGCTCCACCGCTCCATCCCGGCGCGCGTGATTGCCGTCGCGTATACCTTCGCCACGCCGACACGCCACCGCGGGCGTATATAAACCGAGCAATGTTGCTAGGTTTTAGATTCCGCCGTGAGCCAGCAAACCGATCCGACCGATTCTCCGCTGCTCACGGATCCCGAAATCCCACAGTCGAACAACCAGGAGGTAGAGAGTATTCTCTGCCTCTGCCGAGTGAAGCATCTGGGCGGTTGACTCGAACATCCATACGAACACCTGTGATACCGGAGTGTACCAGGGTAAGAGAGTTCTTCTCTTACTCGCCAAGGGTCTTGGCCACCCGGTGCCGTCTCCCGCCTACACGAATCGATGCGCCAGGAAATAGAGAGTACTTCTCTATCTCCGCTAAGGGTCTTAGCCGCTCGATATCACGTCCAATCGCGATCCAGCGCCTTACGCGCTCACTGTCGCCGTTATCCAAACCTGCGATACCGCGTCACCCGCGCCGAAATACTTCAGCGAGCCCGCACGCCCGCCGATCCGCGAAGCTCCGCGATCTCCGTGTATCGCCGCTTTACCAGGCGTCCGCAAGCTCCGTGATATCCGTATGTCACCGCCATTGTAACCGCGTCCGCGACCTATTACACGTATCCAGCGACTCCGCGATATCTGCATTTCACCGCCATTATAAACCGCGCCCGCGATCTATCACACGTAGCCATCGACTCCGCGATCACTGTAATCCGTCGCTATCGTAGCAGCGACCGCGATCTTTTGTACATATTCATCGCTTCCGCGAGCATCTCTATGTATTCACGCGTAATTGAATAAATACCTTATTTTGTTTTGTTATATTTTAACCGAGTCTTGTGTCTTCCTCCGCGCCTACTCCGAACCCTGACCAGCCGCGAGCTAAATCCGCGCTTCGGAAGCTAGGTTGTTTTATGTGTTTTGCCTCGCCTATATGATCATCCCTCGATTAGTCAAAGCTTCTTATCTAACATGCCTAGACGACGGGGCTTTCTATACGTAAATGCATTTTGTACAAGTTATTTGATCGAGTCGCCGAATCTCGAGAAAGAATTAGTTAAAATAGTAAGATTACATTCTCTTTGGATAATTTGTGCGCACGATGTTTTCGTGACATAAATTAATCTAAAATGTTACTATTCGATTCCAAATATCGCAAAATAAAAGATATTCGAAATTTATTTTACATATAAATATAATTTTAGAGGCAACGAAGAATTCTGTTCTTTTAATTATGTGCAGTGTTTAAGAATGCAAAAATATGGAAATGAAGGATTCGAGGATTGCAAACAGCCAACAAAAAACAAGTTTTTTTTTAATTTCATGTATATAATTGTATTTGATTAATAATTAAAAATAAAAACTGTGCGCCTCATATTCCCTCCTCTTCGTCCGCTTTGTCTCCATTCGCCTATCCATCCTCTTCCTCTTCCTCTCCATTCGCTTGTCCATCCTTTTCCTCTTCCTCTATATTCCCCTCTTCTTAAGCTTTCTTCTCTCCATCCTCTTCCTTCAACCCATTCTCTGTCTCGCCAATTTCCTCTGTTCCTGATCCCACGCGCTCGGAAAGAATAATAACTGAATGTAAAATTGTTGGGAGAAGACTTTGAACGAGCAATAAGTTCCCGCCCTTCTAGAGGGCAGCTCTCGGTTGGCGGCGCGACTCGGCGCGCCACGCGTGCGTGCGGGCATCAGTGGTGCTCACAAGAGCCTCGATCACCGTCGTGTTCAGACGTGTTAGTTACGGTTTAAGTTACAGAGTGTGATATACTTACATATAATAAAGACAGTATTCAGAGTGTACAAAGACCAAGATTGTTGT
>NW_020219484.1:570-2673 GCF_003070985.1 Temnothorax curvispinosus | reverse complement strand
GTTGTTTCCAAATTTAGAATTATTAATTGAAATAGTCCTTTGTTTTCTTCATTCCAATGCCGAGGCTGAAAGAATATTTTCTATTGTTACAGATGTAAAAAGTAAGAAAAAAAATCGATTGTGTAATAATACTCTTTCTTCAATTTGTGTAATTCGATCAAGTCTTCAAGCTAAAAATATTAATTGTATGAACTTTGAACCTGACGCGAGGCATTGTGAACTGCATAATACGCAAAATTTATATAAGAACCAATGCACATCTGATAATGCTTAATATTTTTTGTATTATTTTGCATAATACTTTTGCATTTTTACATCTAGCCCATCTAACCTCTATTTTCTTTTTGCACATGCTGCACATTATTATTAATTTTTATTTTATTTTTCAGCGTTTAATTACTACACATATTAAATGTTTATTTTGTTTTTCAGAGTTTCTTTTTCATATATTATCTATATATTTTTAATAAAATATGTGATAAAAATGTGATAAAATAGTAATAAGTGTGTGATAAAAGCCAAAAATGCAATATTTTATTTTGTAAATTATTTTTTATTTCTGTTATTGAACATGTTTTAAAAATTTATTGTAACATGTTGATTACAAATAATTTTATTTTATTACTAAATGTGCTATTTTTCTGTATTAATTTGAAAATTTTTCTACTTATATTAATTTATTACAATATTTATAAAATATGTTTATTTTGTACTTTGGAAATGTATTTTTTTTTTTTTTTTTTTTTTTATGAAAACTGGTTTTTGGCAGTTTTTCTTACCATTGCAACGAATGTTGGTTTTCTTTAATAATTCTGCCAAATTAAATATCCTATTTTGAGTCATTATTTGTTTTCTTGAAATTATTTCAGCTCCCTTTTCCTTCTTTCAGCGTATCTTTAATTCTATTACTATTAAATATACATTATGATTTATAATAAAATATAAGTTGAAAATATATTAAACTTTTTGCTTTCATGAAAAAAATTTGTTTTCAGGTATCTTTGGCAAAGTGTTAGAATCTAAAACGTCGAAAAATCACTTCTGTACAAAATGTCCGTGTGTGTGTGACGCTTTTGTTGTCCGTTTATGCTCTAACTTTCGTAATTTTTGAGATATCGGGATGCATTTTTTTTAATCGATAGAGTATCATGTAAAGAAGGTGGGATTGAATTTGGCGATGATTGGTAAAACTGCTCTTTTCTAATAAAATTTAGAATTTTTGATGAAATGTTTATGGTTGCTTTAACTTCCGCAAATTTTAAGATATTGGGCTGTTTTTAATTTTATTATATTCTTCAGTCTTTTTTACCTCTATTTTATATACAATTTAAAATTTATATTAATTAGAAACAAAGCCATGCGATCCAAGCCTAGGTCTTTTTGGCAGCCTTATATTAGTTTGTGTATACATATATACTATATACTATATATATATACACATAAATTTTTCAAACTACTGTGCGCCGATTAAATTTTCGGACTTAAAACACCATAATTGTTAGAATTAAAAACCCTTCCCTCCCCGGAATTAAATCGACTCGATTTAATTAATCGGCGCGCAGTAGTTTTGAAAATGTATATGTGTTGTGACGTTGCACCGTGTGCAAGTCACAGTCTTCCCCATGCCCATCTTTGTATTGCGCGCGTACTGCCAAGTTTATAGTTTTCAGGAAGAAGCGGCCGGAGGGCCCGTTTCGGCAGCGTGGCGCCATCCGCCGGTGCGGTGAAGCGCCCTGATCTAGAGGGCCGCGAGTCGAAGCCGCGGAAACGATCCCGGCACTGTTGGGTCGATCGCGAGCGTGGGCTGACGTACGGTGAGGGCCTTCCCGTTGCGCCGAGAATAAGCGAGGGCGGCGGCCCTAGGAGTTACGTTGTGAAGGAAGGAAGGACGAGATGTAAACGACCAGCAATCCCGGACCGCAGGTATCGGGGAACAGCGGGGCGGATTGTCGAGTACCGTTTTGCGTTATTTTTTAGAGAGACGCGTAGGTTTGCTTGAGAGTTTCCTTACCTACGCGTCATTGTCGTGAATCCCTTGCCGGGATTATCGCTTTTCCGTTTCGTTTCTACGAGTAAGACATAGCCCGCCCGCTGACTCCCCGT
>NW_020219484.1:0-470 GCF_003070985.1 Temnothorax curvispinosus | reverse complement strand
CTGTGTGTAAGATATCTGCGTTTCCGTTAGAGTTAGTTTTCGCGTAGGGAAAGTTTCATCGTGCGGGCTTTCGTGCGTACGGTCGTTCTGGGGCGTGTCGGTCTCCGGGATACGTAAATTACCGCGCCCGGTACGGGAAGTGTGAGGCGTCGGCATACCGGACTTAGAGTCAGCCTTCTCGAAGAAAGTGCCCGAAATCGACCGCGATTAACGTTCAGAAATTTAGAGTAAGATTTACTCCAGCTGAGAGTACCGCACGCCCCGGGCTGAATTAGGCGTGAGTATCACGTGCTCGCGGTGTGGACCGTACGGCGAGGCTTCGCGTTACGTTTCGAGGGGTGTTATGCGAGAACTCCTATATTTCGTGTATCGTTTAGTTTGCGAGAAACCTTGAGTTGTATTGCGTGTATCGTTTAGTTTGCGAGAAACCTTGGGTTGTATTGCGTGTATCGTTTAGTTTGCTAGGAACA
>NW_020219483.1:0-2701 GCF_003070985.1 Temnothorax curvispinosus | reverse complement strand
CGGTTTAGACGGTGCCTTCCCTTTTTTCCTGGTGCTCTTCTTCGTTATTTCCGCCCAGGACAATTGAGACGGGGGCTGCTCCCGGGATGGGTTGATCCGCGCCACCTCATTATTCTCCGCGCTCCCGGCTTCAGCCCGTACAGGTTTGGGCGCCATTTGCGCTGATGGCAGCGAGGTTGGCTTGTTAGGGGGTTTTTCTTTCCCCCCTTTGCGTCCCTGCTTACCACCTTTCTCCACCTCGGTGACTCTACCTCGGGGTTGAGTCGGCCGCGTCTGGACCGTGACCGGTCCACCCGCAACCAACGCATTCACCGTCTTCACCAGAGTCTCAAGCATTGAGGCCGTCTTCGCCATTCCAGCCTCAATTACCTCAATTCTCTTCAGCGTAGTGCTGTCAACGGCGTTCCTAGTCCCTTGTCCCGACACGTCAGAGCTACCAGGTTCCGTACCCGCGTCAATGACAATTTCTGGATCCGTGTCCATTATTATATCCTCCACTTCTGCAGCTGCAGGGATGGCTACTTCTATTACTGCTGAGGGTTTCCCTCCAAGAGGGGGTCTCCTCACCTCAGGTGCACCATCTCTGTCTACTTCATTTAGTATGCGCAGTCTATTTCTTTCTGCAGCCTCTTTCTCCCTTTTCTCGCTTTCTTTGTCGAGCCTCTCCCTCTCTCTCAGAAGCTGATCCCTTCTTTTATCAGCTTCTATTCTTTCTCTCTCGATCCTCTCTTTTTCTTTCTTACTATTGTCATCTTCATCCGAAGATGAGTCGTCCCTAATAACATTCTTTCCCCTTCTTCTGGGGCGTTTTTCTTTCGGAGGTTCTTCTCGAACTCGGCACATAGGCCTGTCTTCCACATCCACCTCCGTATTCCAGCTATTGTTTTCCTCAGCTTTCTTCTCTAGCTGGGCGATCCTCTCCAGGAGCTTGGCATTTTCACGCCTCAGCTCCTCTGCTTCGAAGTCTTTCACGATTGGTTCGTTGGCACTCACCCGATCGACCAAGTTTGCCGCTGCGGCCGAGATTACCGAAGCCGCCACGTTGAGACTTCTTTTGTCTCCTCCTTTGAGCGAGCCGCACGTAGTGTTCACCTTATCTACTGTAGACACTTGCTCAATGATTCTCCTGGCAAGGTCTTCGACCGGGGCATTACGAAGCTTCTCGGTATATTTCTTCTCGTACTCTCTTCTGTTTTTTGAGAGATTGGCGGCTATTTTAGGGTCATCCAGCTCCCTAAGCCTCCTCTCTTCATCCTCTCTTTCCCTTCTAGCCCACCCCGCTTTCTTTACTTCGTAATCCCCGGTGGTCACTTTCCTCCCTCTCTTTTCACGGACACGGCCCATCTTATTGCCACTGTCCGACATAGTTTCAATTACCGAGACATCCGAAGTCTCCCCTTCTGAGGTGTTTTCTACGTCTATGTCCACATCCATTTCATTACACTGAGATGTGGACAGCGGTGCATTGTCCGCCGCTTTCTTATTTGCGCCATCCTCAACGAGAGACGCGTGCGTTTCCTTACGGACTTCATCAGCCATCCTTATTAGCGCTACCTTCGCTTGTCGGACACTCCTTGGTCCCATGGGTCTATTCTTCCTCCTGCTCCTAGATGTGGTCGTGGGAATGGCAAACTCTCCCACGGTCCCCGATCTCGTTTTAGGGAAGCACTGACTTCCCTGGGCGATGTTGGCGCCATCACCTGGGCTCGCCCTAGACCCAGCTGGAAGCCTCGCATTTGATGTCCCGTCGTTGGCTAACGATGGGGAGAGACCAGGACTTTGCTCCGTAGAGCATCTCTCACCTACCGGGCCTGGGGTACCCGAACCCCCTGGACCTGTAAGTTTATTTTCCCGCAAAGACATTGTCCATTGTGAGATTTTGGTTTGTTTTCGGGGTGTCCTTCCCCTAGGCTGGTTGGCTTCGCCCGCCTCACGAGCCCAGCCTGCCCGAGCCCTCGGGTATCCCCGGGTTCGCCGTACCCGTATCGAGAGCGCCCCCCAGGGGCCCCGAAGGACCCCCAGAGACCGCCCCCGACCCCTGAGGCACCGTCCGCCGGTCGACGACGACGAAAGAACACCGCCGCCCCCGCCCGCACGCAACGAGGGGTGGCCGGCCGAGAGACCTCGATCCCGGCCCCGGCCGAGCACGCTCGATCCCGGTCCCCGCCACGCACGAGCAGGAGACACGGAGCGCCCACGCCACCGCCGACCCAACGGACTCCACGCGCGTCACCGGCCCTTACGTCCGGTGACCGGACCCGCCGGCCCCGGCCTGGGAATACGTCCCAGCGGCCCGACGAATCACCCACCCAGGCAGCCCGACCCCGACCTCCGAGTACGTCGGAGCGGCTCGGGACTGCCCTCCGTGTTGAGGACACCGTGGGACCACGTCCCTGGTGTGCAAGTCCCCAACACGGGCCTCCCCTCCGGTCGCCCCTGCACCACGTACAGGGACTCCCGAAAGGTGGTTACCCCCGTCTCCCCTGCCGGAGCACCGGCGTGCAATGGGTAATGAGACGAGGGTCTTCCCACCTCCTCGGCGAGACGGCATCCCTGCCCGCCTCGGAAGTGAGGACTTCCCACCCGGATCCCCCAAGACCCCGGCGCAACCTCCCCCGCCCCGCCGGAGCACCGGCGTGCAATGGACGAGAGAGGCCCGCTCCCCCCACAACGAGTCCGAATCACCCGACCCGCCGGAGCA